>NC_056735.1:1866433093-1866475593 GCF_019279795.1 Protopterus annectens
CCACTTCTTGTTTTTTTTATTTCTGTTACATTATTCACTACTTCAAGTATAGCTGGTTTAAACTTTGATATCTATTTTCTAGAAATTGCTTTTTCAACAGTCACTAGAACTAAACTTAAGGCATTACTGTGTCTTCACAATTCAGATCATGTATCCCTGCTCAAAAAATAATTTCCATAGCTGAACTCATTTACTCAACCAGTGTCCCTGACACAGTACTCTGTAGGGAATTTTTAAAGTCTGCAACTCATTACACTCTGAGAACATATGCTCCCAGGTACCTTTCTTCTTTCCCATTATACCTCCAACATTTGCCATCTACCTGAAAAAAAAAATTCTTTGGAGTCCACTTGGAGTATAAAATTATCTATGCAAACACTTCCAGGCAAAAATCCTAAATCTTCTAGACATTGTTGCATATTTGGGAGCCGTACATCTCTCACTGTCTCTTTGTGAATTGCTTATCCACTCTCTCTTCCCAATCTTTTCTGACCTCCTCTGATTGATTCCTGTAGTTGTCATGCAATATTTTATATGCCCTACTAATTATTTTTTTAACAGAAGCTTCTGTTCTGGATTCAGTTAAAAACTCAACCAATGTGGGTCTTTCATTCAGAATTCCCCTATTCCTTTCCTCTTTGTATATACTCTGATATTCCCTGACAGTGAAGCCAATCGCTAGCCTGAAATAAAAATGTTTTCTTGGCCTCTTCCCATTCTATTACCATTCCCCTCTAATTATTTCTTTTTGATACCTTGGTTTCTTTGCCACCTTCATCCAGCAAAATCCAGCCCCCTACTGTCTATTCTCTGTACCCCTAATTTACAGTCATCACTATCTGCAGAATCTCTTTTATTCCACCCCCATTTTGGCTTAATTCTTAGTATGCTTTCTGCTACATTATGAATTTAATATTCTGTATTACTGCTATTCTCCTTAAAGATCTGTGTCCAAAATCCCACTCTTGCAGGACTTCCAAGATGGCTGCACACTGAGAAACAGCTTAATTCTAGCACTCCCAGTGTGAAAACAAACTCGGCAGAGAAAGCCAGTGGACTTATATTTCTGTATAAATTTCAGTAACTGGCCAGTAAGTGCACTATCTAGATGCCAGGAAAAAAAGAAATACAGAGGAATTGAAAGAAAATCAGCTACAAAAGACAAGGAAAAAAACACTGACATGGAAGAATAGTGCAGCTGTTCACCAAAAATGCAGTGCAAGCTCCAGACATGACTGCCAGTAACAGAGTAAAGTATATGACAACTGCACACAGACCGGATTAAAATAAACAAAACACTGATGGAGTATATCAACTCAAATAAAAAAATTCTGGAGAAAAGTGGAAGAAGCTTTAAAAAGATATTCAGATGAGGTGATAAAACTGCAAAAAATCAGAGGTCAAAATGAAGAAAAGGCTAGCTCAGTACTAGACTGCTCAAGAACAGATGTTTCAAAAAATAATAGAATTAGAGAACAGGGCACATAGGGAAAACCTGAGATTTTCTACTGTACCTGAAAAGCTGAAGGAACAGACTGTATTAATTTTATGAAAGCACAAATAAGCAACTGGACCAGTATTCCACAGCAGGAGTTGTTAATTGAAAGGGGACATCATGTGTATGCTCCAAAAGTAGCTATGAGAAAGCAACCTAGACCTTTAATAGTAAAGATGCAATCCTACCTGCAGAAGGAGTTGATTCTGACAAAACTGTGGCAGAAAGATGAACTACTAAAAGTGGGAGATAGCATCATGTTTGTGTAGAATGATGATTCACTGTACACCAGGCAGAAGAGGAGTAAAAATTATCCCACTATTCAGGGAATGTTGAGAAGCAGGCATCAAATTCAAACTGGTGTATCTGGCTATCTTCAAAATATTTTTTCCTGGAGGGACAAAAATAATTTTTTGATGCAGTACATTCTAAGAAAGAAATACAAAAAAAATTGCCCTACCAAAAAGTGAGCTGTGAAACAGAAGGAGATTCTGCTTCAATAAGACCACAGAGAGATTGTGCCAGTGAAACGTTTTCCGGTGTTTCAACAGAAAATGCTTGAGAAAAGAAAAAAAGCACAAGAGTTGACTAGAAAAATTGAGGGTACATTGGAAATGAAGCAGAGGCAGGATATGGGAAAAGAAGATGGACAGGAATAAATCCAGTAACCTGGAAATTGGCAAATGTGGGATTACAAAGCAATAATTATATTTGTGAAAAATTACCTAAGAAAATCTGGAAATATTGGACATTTTTGGACAATGTTAAACTTGTAGGGGACTTTACAGCATATGCCCTACTTCATGTTATTAATGTTAAGAAAAATACTTAGGAGAGGAGAAGAGATGGGAGAAAGTTAACTTTAAGTAAAACAATTTTTTTCTTAATAGTAATATATTTGTAATGCATGATTTTCTTTGCATGCTATAAAGTAAAGTTTTCTCAGTTATTTTAAGTGTAATGGGGATACTAATGTAAACTGGTGCTCCTGTTTTTTCTCTCTCTCTTTTCTTTCTCCCTTCATAACTTTCTTTGTTCAGTTTTAAGGCATATAAGCACTGCAATGTAAAAAAAAAAAAAAAAAAGAAGAAAAGTCTAGTCAAAAGAGCATGACAAAAGAAAAAAACTGATGTACTTTTTCATTCTTGCATAGAAGAGTGACTGGATTATGGCCCTTCTCTTGACCTAGTAATAAGTTTTAAGCGAAAGCAAGTAAATGAAAAAGAACAATGAATAATATAAGACTTTTTTCTTGCAAATAAATGTATGCTTAGTAGCAACCCTGTATCTGGCCCTCGTGTCTCCATGGAGACAATCTGATAAAGAGAAATGGCTAGGAGATAATGTTTTCCGAAATCGTTCAAGTGTTTTCTCAGTTGGGAGAGCTATAACGATAAGACAAAACCAGACAACACTTAGTAAAAACACAGGCTGTACCATGCATCTTAGCATAGATGACCTTTATTTTAGGTTAACTAAAGTCTTTAAGTGTGCCTGTCAGCTTGGGACACTTGTTCCTATTCAGAGGGTAAAAGTTCAATATTTGAAGATGTATCTTGTTTTGTGTGTTAGTATTAAGTTAATAAGCTTTAGTTGGGTAGTGTGTGTGTCTTTGAGGGCTTTCAATAAAACAAAAAGTTTTGTAAGATGTGCCATAGGCTCATATGGATATGACAAGAAACAACTGTGTGAAAGATCAACCTGCCAAACAGTGTATGCATGTAACAAAAAAGCTGTCACACATAAACGGTAGGAATATTTTTTTAACACAATGATGCTTTCTGTAATGTCTTTAAATGTCATTGGTCCCACAGATAAATAGAAAAAAGAAAGAATAGTGAACTATATTAAAGATGTAGAGTGCAAACAGCTATGCTACAGGAGACACACATACAAAGAACTGAACACGTGAATTTGATAAAGTTTTTCAGGATGGCTATTCAGCAGAATACCTGGGACAAAGGAAAAGAGGTGTAATAACATTAATTGTAAGAGAAGCTCCAACAGTGATAGAAGAGGTAAAAAAGATAATAATTGTACATTTGTAGCACTGAGGGGCTTTGGGGAGAAATAATCAGTTTTCAGCAAGGAATATTACTTATAGGTGGGACTGTGACTTGATTTGCAGCAGTGAAGATGTGTCTGGGAGGGCCCAAAAGGGAAAATATAACAAAGGACAGTAGATTTTTGAAAACATTTATGAAAATATTTGGCATGAAAGATGTGAATTCAATACTAGGAGTTCAGAGTGAATTTACATATTATTCCCCAAGATGCAAAAACTGGGCTAGGCTAGACATAATTTACATTTCAAAGGGACATGTGCATTTAATTGAAAGTCTTGATATGCCCCCAATAACTATTTCAGATCATGTGCCAATAATAACCAAAATAAAAACACAGGTTAATTAATAAAAATGAGACACTGACGCTTTCCCACCTATTGGTTAAAAAGAGAAGAATTTAATGAATAGTTAATGGAAATTATTCAGGAGCTATTAGAGAAGATAGAAATTTCTTCTGAAAATATAGCTAGTGAGTGTGATAAAATTAAACTGGAGTTTAAAAATAGGGTGGAAATAAAAGAAAGGGAGATATGGTTAAGAAGTAACAAGAGTTATTTGAGGAGCAACTGCAGAATGCCGAACAGAAAATAAGGGATTACCTCAACAATATGCATGAGTGTAGAAAGATTGTTGTTAAGCAACTGTTTTTTGATAATAAGTCTAGAGCACAAAAACTTTCAGCACAACTCAGGCAACAAAAAGTAGAAAGGGCTGTCACAGAGCGTAGGGAGCTTATAACAAGGAAAGGAACAAAAGACTCTGTAGAGGTAGTAGAAATAGTTCAGAAATTCTATGAAAGTGTATATAAAGCAGAGAAATATGGAAATCAAGAAAAGGTACAAATGGAAATGTTTAAGGAAGAATTAGAAATATGCCAAGGTTAGGGGCAGATGAGGCTCAATTACTAACAGAATAGGATGAGATGAGGTAAAATGGTGATGTATAATCAATCCACAGGAAGGTCCCCAGGAAAAGATGGTATTCCTATGAAAGTTTGGAAGCTAGGAGAGAAAAAAGTGATAATGATCTGGAAGGTTTTTGTTTAACAGTATTTTATGAGGACGAGAAGTGCCAACATCCTGGAAAAATACCTAAAGAGGGTAAAGACCCATCAAATCCAGCTTTATGTAGCCCATTTCAATTCTAAACCATGGCTAAAAGAATGTCAAAAGTGATGCCAGAATTGATAGATATGTATCAATATGGTTTGAGGTGGGGAGACAAACATTTGACAACATTGACAGAACACTGATGATCCAGAGGGAAACAGAATGTAAGAAAATACCACTGTTGATGGTGGGTCTTGATGCAGAAAATGCATTTGACAGAGTAGGCTGGGACTTTATGAGCACAGCAATGACAACATTTGGATCCCCTGATAAAATTATAAGGTTGATTAGGAGGATATATGAGGGATTGGGGGCAAACATTACAGTGGATGAGTTCCTCTCTGATAATTTCTGCTTGAGCAGAAGAACCAAGCAGGGGTGTCATCTTTCCCCTTTGTTATTTGCATTATATTTAGAACCACTGGCATGGAAAATAAGGGACTCAGAAATTCAAATATATAATTAGTATGGTAGTCAAGAAAAGCTGTCTCTGTTTGCAGATATTATTTTATACCTTTAAAAAAATAGAGAAAGACATTTCAGCATTGTGCAACTTTTTGAGATAGTTTCAAATCTTTTTGGGATATAAAATTAATGAAGCTAAAACAAAGGCAATAGCGGTAAATTGTGTACATGCACGGGAATTGGTTCAGTAATATCCATATTTATGGGACATGATACAATTAAGTACTTAGAAGTATCGATTAAAATTATTCTGGTGTGGCAGATAAGGATATGTGGGAAGAGACTAGAGAAAAAATAATACAAAAACTGAGAAATTGGTAGCTCTATTATATGGATATGGACAGTAAGATACAAACAATTAAAATGTTTTAGTCCCTTTAGGTTTGTACACAGATCAGGCATATGTTTAGCAACCAGAGAAGTTGTGGATAGCAATTAATAAAGAACTGAAGGATTTTATCTGGGAGGGGAAGATGGCAAGAGTCAAGTGGAATAAGCTGATTCTTCCAATAGAACAAGGCAGATTGGGGTGACCTGATTTGAAAGAGTATTTCAGAGCTACACAGTTAAAACACCTTTACATAGCACAAGCAGAAATCTATAATTCAAAGTGGAAAGAGATGATGATGAAACGGGAGGGGGGCTCAAGAAACAAGGAGAGACTGGGATTTTGGATGCAGGTCTTTAAGGAGAAAGACAACAATCATACAGAATATTATATTCATAAAGTAGCTTAAAGTATTTTAAAAACCAAGTCAACAGGGGAATGGAAAAAGGAGATTCTGCTGATAAGGATGACTGTAATTAGGGATACAAACAATAGGCAAGAGGGGGCTGTAATTTATTGGAGAAAACTGGCAAAGGAACCAAGATATTGGGAGCAAATAACTAGAGGGAAAGTTAATAGAATGGGAAGATTCAAACAAATGTATTTGGACTACAGGTTAGAGATTGCCTTCCCTATCAAGGATTGATATCAGAGTATAGGCAAAGAGAATGGGGGTGTCCTAAACAAAAGAACAGCATTGGTAGAGCTTTCAGTAGAATCTAGAACAGAAGCTGCTATTAAAAAAAGAATAATTAGTAGGGCATAAAAAATACTGCATGATAACGATAAGAATCAGAGTAGCACTGGGAAGAGAGACTGAATAAGCAATTCACAAAGAAACAATGGGGACATATATATGTCTCCCCCAATATGCAACAAAATCAAAAGATTGAGGATTTTTGCATGGAAATGTTTACATATGTATTTTATACCTCATGTAGATTCCAGAGAATGTTTTTATCAGGTGGACAGCAAATATTGGAGGTGTGATAGGAAAGAAAAAGGTTACTGGGGACATATTTTCTGGGAGTGTTATGAGTTGGCAGACTTTAAAGCTTTCCTGCAAACTACTCTATCAGAGATAATGGGTGAGCAAATTTGTGCATCTAGGGAAAGTATTTTTCTGAGCTATGATACAGAATTGGAATTGCACAGACATAGTAAGGCCTTTTTGAGTCTAATTATGGTGGCTGCCAAAAAAGCAATTACTAGAAAATGGAATTCAAAGTCTGAATCAACTATACTCGAAGTAGTGAATACAGTAACAGAGATAAAACTGGAATCTGGATATTTAGAAAAGGGTAGGAGCAACCTGTTATTATATTAGGCCAAGGGTCTTAACTCAGGCATTCACCTACACTATACAAAAGTAAGAGAAAACATATCAGCTTTACGTATATTACAATCTGTGTACTTTTGCACCCCAGCTCAACAACTCAAGATTACAGCCTATTAACTTAAACATGCTTTTGCCTAGACTTTCTTCTCTTTTTGCATTGTAATACCTATTTTTCTTAATACCAAAAAAAGAAGAAAGAAAGAATAGAGGAGAAAAAGGGCATCTGTTTATGTTAGTAACTTTATCACATACAAGAACACTATAAAGCATGCAATTTATATTGCGAAACATTTCATAGAAATACTGTTAAGAACAGAAATTGTTTTACTTGGTTACTTTTCCCTTCTCCTTCCCCTCTTCTCAGTGTCCTTCCAAACCATTAATGACATGAAGTGAGGCAAATGCTTTTCAGTTCCCCACAAGTTTAACACAGTCAACTATAGTCCACCTCTTTTTACTTTTTCTTATACAGTCATATTTCACAATTGCAAATGATGCTTTGTAGTCTCATTTTTATTCACTAATTTCTGTGTCACTGGTCGTCTTTCAGTTCATCTTCATCTCCCAACTCCAGATTCTGGTTCAATTCCAAGGTACTCCTGAATCATCTAGTCAAACATTTTCCTTTGGAACAGTGGGAAAAGGTTCACTGGCACAGTCTCTCCATGTGCTTTATTATCAGAAGAATGAAAACAGTCCCCTTCTGCTCAGTGGCTCACTTTTTGTTGGACATTTTTTTTTATTTCCTCCTTAACCTGTTCTGCATAAAAAATGACTTTGATCCTCAGGGGAAAAATATTCTGAAAACAGCTGGATTCAGCAGCTTGAATCTCACACCTTCCTCTCAACATTTCCAGATGTTTCTATTCTGCCTGGTATACAGTGGATAATTGTTTTTCCACAAACACACTACTGTCTAATTTTTAATACTTTGTCCTTTTGCCACGGTTTTTTCAGGATCACTTCTTTACTGTCTAATTTTTAATACTTTGTCCTTTTGCCGCGGTTTTTTCAGGATCACTTCTTTCTGCTGGTAGGTTTGGACCTTTCCTAATACAGGTCTTAGCTACTGCCTCATGGCCAAATGTAGAGCACACACACATTGTGCCCTTTCGATTAATAGTTTCTGCTGCACAACACCAGTCCAACTGCTTATTTGTGCCTTCATAAAATTAATATATTGTCTGTTTGTTCTAGTTTCAACAGTATAGAAGAGAATCTCAGATTTTCCCTACTTGCTCTGTCTACTATTTTTTGAAACATCTCTTCTTGAGCAGTCTTATACTCAGCTAGCCTTTTCTTCATTTTGACCTCTGAATTTTGCAGTTTTATCAGCTCATCTAATATCTGTTTAGAACTTCTTTGATTTTTCTAACATGTTGTTATTTGAGTTAATATACTCCTTCAGTATTTCATTTATTTTAATCAGCTTTGAGCACATTTGACTTATTTTTCCTTCTAGACTAGCCCTGTCTTGCACCAAAGCTGAAGTCTGAACTGCTTTTTGCTGAACAGCTGCAGGATTCTTCCCAGTAAATGTTTTCTAAACTTTTTCTAGTTGGTTTTCTTTCAGGCTCCCTTAGTTTCTTCTTTGCCGGCATCCAGGCAGTGTATTTACTAGCCAGGAATTGAATTTAATAAAAGATAGTTTCCGGCCTATGTGTTTCAATTACTTTTTTCAAAGTGGGAGAGGTGAAGTTAAGCTGCCGATAAGTGTGTAGCCATCTTGGAAAGTTCTACTTATGATGTTCCTTGTACATATCACACAGAATACACTGTTCAGACCTTTCTCAAATAAGTGTGCTTGCACCTGTAGACTCACTGTGTCCAAATGAAAACACTTGCTAATGGAAAACAGCAAGTATCTTTTCAAATGAAGGACAGGACCCTATATAGTTCATTCAGAACACACATTAGTCAAACCTCTCATGGCTAAATGTTGCCTCCTTTTTGCTTCATCTTCAACTAAAAAGCAGGTGTCAATGGAAAATAAACAAATTAATAACTTAGCAAATGCCAGAAAGGACTACAGGGTCATACTTTTCATCCTTTCTCTTATTTTAATAGCCTGTTTGCTTTAAAAAATATTGTCTGTATCTCAGACTAAGACCATTAATTTATACATCCAGCTATATAAAACATGAAATTATTATACTTTAATACACACGTGTCAATACATTTTTACATCTCTCAAGCAGCCCAAAGTCCCAGCATTTAATGCTCATTTCTAGACTTTATCTTGCTACAGTGTAAAGCTTTGATACCGGACAGTTAAGAAAAAGTACTTTCTTACTTTATTACTCTACTAGTATACGTAGCAGTCATTGATAATCCCTCACACCTCGAATTTACAATGCTTCTGTATACCATATACAGCTGCTTTACAATATAACATGCAACTTACATCAAAAAATGTATTACACGAATATTAATAAGGAAAGTTCTTTTTTACTTACAGTTACTGCTTCAGTCCTTTCATTGTCTTTTTATACAGTGATAACAAAGGGGAATATATGCTTTAGAGTTCCCCCCACCAGGTTAACATAGCCAAGCATCCAGCCTTTAACTATTTCTTCTTGCAAAATCACACAGTTCTTGTGTGTAAACTGCATCTAATGGGAATGATACTTTACAGTTATCACATTTATAGACCAATTTCAAGTTATTGGTTCTTCTTCCTCACAGGTTCATAAGTAAGCAATAAGCTACCTGCTCTTGGAGGCCACTTTAAGCCTAGCCAATTTCCCTTCAAGTGTGAGAATTAGAAGCTGTACCTTGTATCTGTGAGGTAAACACCTTAACTATTATGCTAGCCTCCAGGCATAATCTTGATTTCCTAACACTGGTCTCTGGTTTAAGTCCAATGCCCCCTGACTCTTCTAGTCAGCTACTGTTTTTTCCCCCTGCCTCAAACATTTTCCTTTGGAAAAATGGAAAATGTTTCACTGGCAAATTCTCTGTGAGCTTTGTTACTGTCAGAATAATGAGAAGCACACTTCCTTTCAGTTTGTTGGATCACACTCTGACTAAAGTTTTTTTTTTCTTCCTCCTTAGTTCGTTCTGCATCTAAAAATGATTTTGATCCCCTGGGAACAAAAATATTCTGAAGACAGCTGGCTATAGCAAATATAATCTCACACCTTTCTCTTGACATCCCTGATTGTGGGGATAAACATGCTTTTCTTTTGCCTGGCATAAAGTGAATATTTTCACAGGCATTCTGGTGTACCCATTTTTAAATACTTTTCTTCTCTATCCCAGTTCTGCCAGGATTATCTCTTTGTTGGTATGACTGCATCTTACTAATATACATCTTGGCTACTATCTTCTGGTCACAACACAGTAGCCAAGATATATATTACTATGACTGCATCTTACTAATATACATCTTGGCTACTATCTTGTGAGCAGAAGTGGAGAATATACATAATGTTCCTTCTTAATTAACAAAACATGCTGTAGAATGCCAGTTCACTTGCTTATTTGTCCTTCCGTATACTTAATGGAATCTGTCCTTTCCGTTTTTTTTCTGGGGTAACAGAAAATCACTGGTGTTCCTTGCATCATCTGTCTTCTAACTCTACTACTTTTGAAGCAGTTCTTCTTGTGAAATCTTACATTCATAGGTTCATAGGTAGGTACTAGGCTATTGGCCCTGGGGCCTATACAAGCCCAGCCAAAAAGGTACCCTGGCTTTTGCCACCCAAGAAAATTATTTTCCTGTGCCACTGTCGAGCAGAGCCACAGAGGTAATCCCCAGGTGAATTTCCTATTTCCCATCCAATCATCAAGATTTTTCTTGAAGAGTGCTAATGAGGAGCTTTGTTTGATATAGATAGGTAGTTTATTCCAGAGTATGGGAAGTTTCTGGGACAGGAATCTATCCCTTCGGCATGTTCTGTTTATTGTGGTGACAAGGTTTAGGTCCCTAGAGTGTGTAGCTCGGAAGGATTGGGATTTCCTTAAGTGGAGCATGTCCAACAGCTCTGGGTTTGATATAGCTTTGAATATTAGGCAGAGATCACCTCTGAGTAGCCGATATGTGACAGAGTAAAGCTGGAGTTTTTTTGAGACTGTCTGAGTAGGGTATCTGTTTGAGGCCGGTAATCCTCTTTGTGAGGTATTTCTGCAGCCTTTCCAGTTGTTGTAGATGTCTTGTGAGGTACATACCAAAAGGGGCGTTGTACTCTATAATGGGTCTGAGTGATGTTAGTCAGTCACATGTCAGTCTTTCCTCCTGATTTCTGTACTTTTATCAGCTCATCGGAATAGCTGTATAATGTTTCTTCTTTTCTTTCATAATGTTTCTCATTTGACTTTATACATTCCTCCAGTGTTTCAATCATTTTAAATGCTTCTAAGTGTATTTGATTTATTTTTCTTCTAAATTACTGGAAGCCATCTCCTATACTAAGGCATAGACTTAAAAAGTTTTTTTTTTCTGACCAGCTGTAAGATTCTTTCAGGACATTTTTTCTCTTTTTCTAGCTGATTTTCTCTTATTTTTTTTTCAAAATGTCTCACTCGACCACCACAACGCAACACTAATCATGAGACACTACACTCTCCTAAACAGTGTGCCACTCAACCAAAGCCCCTAAGGCAAAACACCATGCCCAACACACTAGTCATAGGTGACTTGATAGTGAGGCACACTGATGTCCCACTCACTAGGTTGAATAAGGAGAAAGTAACAGTCAGCTCCCTGTCAGGTGCCAGGATCTGACACATAACGCATGCACTCAGGTCGCTCAACAACAGGTACAAATATGACTCTGTCATTGTACATGTGGGTGTGAATGACCTGAAACGTACCTCCTTGGACTACATGAAAAAAGACATGGAAGAGCTCTCGGATTATGTAGCCCAGGTGGGTATGACTCTAACCCTGAGCAGCATCCCACCATCACCCAGAATTATACCACAGTACAAGCAGAAAATGATTGATTTCAACAACTGGCTAAGTTTCTGGTGTCATTCTAAGGGGATCCGGTATCTGTCTGCCTGGGATGACATGACTGATAGACCGCGATGCTTTACCAGAGATGGCCTGCATCTGTCACCCCTGGGCTTCCGGATACTGGCCAAGGCTCTTGCCACCCCTATAGTCCCTTTTTAGGTGGTGTTCCAAAGACCAAATTACCACCGTAACAGCTACAAACAAATGCAATCTGAGGGTCATGTTGCTCAATGCTAAAAGTCTAAATCTCAAAATGCACTCACTCGAGGCACTCCTTAAAATGGAGAACATTGACATTTGTGTTGTAACAGAGACCTGGTTCAAGGCAGCAGAAAGCACCCCTGCACTACCAGGCTATAACTGATTCCAAACTTTCGGCCTCAGAACTTAGACCGAAGCTCCAAAGGCGGTGGTGTCTCCATATTCATAAAGGATGTGCACACCTTCAGACTGGTAGCCCAACATAACACATCAGAGATACTTCAGGTGCAGCTAACATTGGGTAAGACAGCGATTCAGGTCGTAGCCTGCTATAGGTCCCCAACCATGTCCCAAGACTTGCACTCCACGTTCCTAAGCACCCTGGAGAATATTAGGGTCCAACCTAACACTCTCTTACTAGGTGACTTCAACTACCCCCCTCCATTAACTGGGTAAACTACTCATGTACCAATACACTTGCCCAACGTTTCCTGGAGTTCATTAATTCCAATGCCCTGGACCAGCTCATTCTTACCCCAGCTAGAGGTAGCAACATCCTTGACCTGGTCATTACTAACACGGGCGACCGTTGCTCTACGCCAATAGTCAGCTCCTCCATGGTTAGATCTGACCACAAACTAATCACCTTGGAAATCCACATCCCTCCCACCCACCCCCAGCAAAGGTAACCACCATGAAAAACTTCTCCAAAGCTAACTTTGGGATCCTAAAAACAGAGGTGGCTAACTTCACAGCATCCATGCAAATGGAGAATAATTACATGACTGCAGAATCATACACCAATGCACTGTACAAACACATACACAAATGCATGGATCTCGCCATACCCAACAGAACCAAGACACTCTCCTCCAAAAAAAAAAAGGAAGCCAATCTGGTGGTCCCCTACCATAAACAAACTCTACAACAGAAAGAGGAAACTAATGCAGAATAAGGTGAAGTCCCAGGATTGGAAAAACTCCCTTATCTATCTCAACAAAAAGTTGAGATCCCTCATCAACTCCTCTAAAGCTAAGTATGAAAACAGAATTGCAGCAGATAGTAAAGACAACCACAAGGCCTTCTATAGTTATGTAAAGAATCTCCATGGCAATACCCAGATTTGCTCTGAGCTACTGCACAATGGTACCTCCTATACCGAGCCAACAGATATTCCCAGTATACTGGCCGACAGATTCAGTGCCAACTTTACCCCTCTCCCCCAAAGGACCAATCACAATACCAGTAGATTGCCAGGCTCCCAGTATCACTGCTACACAGGTTAAAACAGCACTGTCCAAGGCCAAGAATACAGCTTCTATGAGACCTGACAATATCCCTGGTTGTGTTCTACATGAACTACATTGTGAACTGGCACCTCACCTGTGTGGCCTGTTCAACCACAGCCTCACCTCAGGCTTTGTTCCTGCCAAATGGCACACTTCTACACTTATCCCTCTTCACAAAGAAGGAGTGACTACAGACCCTGGGAACTGTCGCCCCATTAGCCTGAGTCTGATATGCAAAGCTATGGAATGCATTATCATGGACCTAATAAACAAGGATATAGGGAATCTCCAAACTCTGGATCCCACACAGTTTGTTTTTTGTGAAGGGTAGATCATGCCTGTTCAACTTGGTCGACTTCTTTGAGTCAGTCACCAGAGCTGTGGATGAAGGCAAGGTGGTTCATACAGCCTACCTTGATCTGGCCAAGGCTTTTGATACCATTCCCCACTCAGGAATCATAGAAAAACTCATTAAGTTTGGCATCAACCCCTTTATCATTAGGTGGGTTGCAAACTGGCTCACAGATAGAACTCACAGTGTGAAAATAGCTGACTCCAAGTCAGACTGCCGATTAGTCACGAGTGGAGTCCCACAGGGTTCGGTCCTGGGTCCTCTCCTGTTTGGTATCTACTTCTCTGAAGTCCAGGCCAACATGAAGGGACTCTGGCTGACAAAGTTCACAGACGATTGCAAGTTGGGAGCTATTACTAACTCCCCAAGTGATGCTGACATCCTAAAGAATGGCCTCACTGTGACCAATGGCTTGTGTCAGAACCATGGCCTTAAGCTCAATGCCAAAAAATGTGTTGTCATCCCCTTTGAGAAAAAAACAGTTCCCATGAATTACCACATTGATGGTAGTCTACTGAACACAGAAGACATTATAAGAGATCTGGGAACACAGGTTGACAGCAACCTCTCTTTTGATCACCACATTGCCAGTGTGGTTAGAAAGTCCTTCTCTGTGGCACATCTCATTACTAAGGGTTTTGCTTTAAGGAAGAAAGAGGTCATTGTCTCCCTCTACCCTTCCCTCATTAGGCCAGTCATTGGATACAATGCCCCATTTGGCAAGTACCTCACTAGACACCTGCAACAACTGGAGAGGCCGCAAAAGTACTCACAAAGAGCACCCTAGGCCTTAAACACTTGTCCTATATGGAGAGACTCAAAAAAACTCCAACTATTCTCTGTCTCATATCACCTACTTAGAGGCGATCTCTGCTTGACTTACAAAGCCATGTCTGACCCAGCTCTGTTAGAAATGCTACATCTAAAGAAATCCCAATCCCTCTGCACCACACACTCGAGAGACCTCAATCTCATTACCACAATTAACAGAACATACTGGAGGGACAGTTTCATAACCCAGAGACTGCCCACGCTATGGAACAGACTTCCCATACATGTCAGGCAGAGCACCTCACTGACCCTCTTCAAGAGAAATCTTGATGAGTGGATAGGAAACAGAAAATTCACCCTGGGGATAACACCAGTGGCTCTACTTGACAAAGGCACTGGGAAGTAAGGTCGGGTGGCACTATGCCAGGGTAATCCTATGGCTAGGCTTGTAAAGGCCCCAGGGCCATTAGTCTAGTACACACCTATGAACCTATGGAGGTATCCAGGCAGTATAATGACTAGCCCGTAACTGGATTTTACCCAGATTGTTAACTTTTATTTACTTCTTTTACCACTGTCAGTTTTTACACTCTAATCAATGTGCTTCTCAGTGTGCATTCATTTTGGAAGTCTAAAATAGCAATTATGATATTGTTATTAGTTCTACCTTTATTTATATTTATTTTAAACCATATGCATAGAAAAGTTGGACTTATAAAAATCATAATCAGTTTCAGACAACAGTGGTACCTGACAGAGTAAATTGCATTAAAAGAAAGAAAAAATGTTGGCCCAAATATGGGTTTCCTGTTCTGCATAATACAACTGGTCATTCTGATATTATAAAATTCAATTACTATAAGGAAATGTAAATGGTAGAGCAAATTCCTACACACACACACATATTAGTTTAATATAATTTGTCAATATCACGTTTAGGACAATAATGCCATTTATACTGCACACTCTGGATAAGTTGAATAAACTAGGTTACCCATCCAAGTATCCAAATATTTTTAAAAGTACAGAGTAAGTTGCTCTTTCCAGTTTCTTAGGGTAGTTTATTCCAAAGCCTTGTCATTGAGTAATACATTTTATTCCTAGGGTGGATCTGCAATTAACAAAGTGAGAATTTAACAGTACTACCTCCGGAATTAAAATCATTATGTAGAATTGTAATATTCAATAGAATCCTTAGTTCCTCATTATGCATGGCCTTATAGACCAGAATTAACTTTCCTGCAGATACTCATAGCATATTGGGTAAAGCTCTAAACATATTCTGTAGTGGAATTCTGATTCTTTTTGTAAATCTTCTTTGCACACTATGTGGTAGTAGAATATCACTTTTGGAATAAATACTCAGCAATGAATAATATTCCAAAATTGTTTTGCATTGAACACAAAAATCCTACCTAAACAGTAGGGCTACATGTTGATTTTTTTTTTTTTTTTTTAACATTAGTATAGAAATTTTCATAGCCTTGCTCTTCAAATATTTGGCTGCTTCCTTTAAATTTAAAGTTGTTGGAGATTCTAACACTGAGATATTTTTATTCAGAGAATTGGGGTAAATCACTGCCTCCCGTGCTAATATTAATTGTCCAATCACATCTACCAAAGAACATAATTCCACTGTTACTTTAATTTATATTTAATCCAGTATTATGAAAACTACACAACAAATCATTAAGATATTTACTGAAAGTGATTCCGTCTTTTGGCTAGTAAGTGAAACCCTTATTTTAATCTCATCTATGAATTCTGACATCCAACAAAATTACACAATGGTAAAAAAAGAAAAAATATGTAATGATCCCACCACAGAACCTTGAGAAAACACCTGTTGTCATAGTGGCCAGTCAGAAAGATAATTTAGTATCTTAACTCTGTTTCCTGTTTGTAAGACAAAAACAATCTGGATGAAAATATATAGAGTCACACTATGCTTTCATAAGGAATCAATAATTAGTTGGTGAGGTATGCTGTCAAATGCTTTGGAAAGATCTAGGTAAATAATGTGAATACCTAGACCCTGATCCAAACAAAACAAACCCGATTGTAAAAATCAACAAGATTAGCGAAAGTGGATGTATTCCTTATAAACGCATACTGGAACATGTCATTTAATGAGTTGATGTTATCATGGGACTCCATCAATGAAATAACACAACATTCAAATGTATTGCTTATAGGAGATGTTAAGCTGATAGGTGTAAAGTTCTTGATTTCATCAGATGCCCCACCATTATGAAATGGAACAACATATGCTAACTTCCATGCTGCTGACACAAAGCAGTCTGATAAAAACTTGTTAAACAATAATGTTACACATGAAAAGAAATTATCCTTAGTTTTAACAAGAAAGCACACTGGAATGCAATCTGGGCTGGACTACTTACTTAAGTTTAGTTAAGTTTTTGTGATGTCTTTAATGAAAGCTGGAGAGAAAGATTCTAACATACCAATATTACAGAATTCTACCTCAGGTGTTAATACAGGGAATTTTACATTTGAGAAATGTGTTTTTCAGACAATTCAATACCACCATACAGCATACAGTTGTTACGGATTATTGGCCCAACACCCTTAAAACATTTTCCTGCATCTGTTATCATATGAGTAAAACTTCTCAGAATTTCCTGGTGCACATAACTGATTCTCAGATTTCTTTAGCTATTTTCAAAGAATATAGCAGTTTTACAAGCCAAGTTATAATGTTTTTTAGCTGATGTGTTATATTTTTTGAAAAAGTCAAATTTTACCTTATTCTTGAACTGCTTGTTATGACATTTCTTCCAACATGGAGAGTGAATATTACCTCTTGGAATCTATATAATTTTCATACATTTTCCCATATTATTAACACAATCTTGTTAATTGTGAATTTTTTTGGAGTTCTATTTCAAGCTGTCAGTAAAGATAAGTTATGCAATTTGTGAGTTTTTTGTTTTATGATACCGAGTTATACATATAAGGAGAGAACATGTTTTTCCTGAACAGCCAATAAAGTACCAGTTAAATAACACAAGATGATTGCTTAGGTCACCTTGTTGCCATTTGAACCTTCTTTAAAGAGGCTACATTGTTTTTCTTTTTGGATTTAGTTTGATATATTAAAGATGAAAACTGCAGCATTGTGATCAATGCAAAATGGTGGGGTGAGGTGGGGGGGCACAGCTTTTTGGAATGCTTTCCAGGATGATTCCCAGTATGTTGCTATTCTTTGTCAGTCACCATTTTTGCCGTCAGCTTGAGACTGTTAATGTTTATGAAGTCTAGTAGTTTTTGTTCCCAGTTATTAGCTGAGGCATAATTTTTCCTTTGCTATTTTTCTCCCCATCCCTGCTGACTATGCAGATTCCCTATTTGGTCCTCTCTTCCACAGATTTGACCCAGGGCCAAGTTAAGAGCTAGCTCATGGAGGACCATCTTTCATACAGCCATGAGGGTGCTTTCTGTTTTTGGCAGCATCCCACTTTATCCTTAAGAGCATGAGTGACTGTCACCAAAATCACCCACAATGCCCTCACCTAGTGACTGCATACGTCTACATGCTAGGCTAGCTATGAAGGTTACCACCTATACATGGCTTAATGTCCAACCTCAGGTACCCCCCGAATTACCACCCTTCCTCCAAGAGACAGTGTGCGTGTATGTGACTGGCTCTGCCCCCTTTCCACCCTACCTGGATGGACCTGCCAACACTATCAAAAACCCAAGCTGCTAGTTGGAACTGGAGTTGTCTGGGCTGTAATCAGGACTTTACCCTTGTACGCTATCACCACAGCCACTAGTTTATTACCTGAGGCAAAGTCTTCTGTGTGATTAATTCATAGAGCAGAAAAGAAGTTTCTCTTATAGCCTATGCCAGTTGTGCAGAAAACAGCTAAATACAATAAACTCACATTTCAGAGTGAAAATACATTAACATATAAATCAGTGAGTAAATACATTTTTGAAATCAGATTAGTGATGTGTCTTGTGATTTGTACAAGGAACCTTTTTAATCATGACCAACAACTATTAAAAGGCAGTATTAAAAATAAACATTAACTCACAGAAGTACAGTTCAGTAATCAGGACTATAAATATTGAGAGTACAGTTCAATAACTAAAACTAGTTTATTTTCTTTAAGATTTTATTTACTTATTTGATATTTGTTAACCAGGTTAGTCCGACTGGGTAGAGACCCCTTTTCAGCAGAGACTGCTCATCACTATTCGACCCCTTACAAACACATACACTAGAGAACTTGGAAGAAAATTGCCATAGTTGTACATTTACTGTGCCACTTAAAACAATTGGGTACTAATGTAATGATTAACTAAAACGACAATCAAATGCCAACTGGACCAAAAATGATAAGAAAAAAACAGATGTGTGCAAGGTGGGATTTGGGAGGAACAGCAGTTAGGTGATAATTTGTTTCACATTACAGAAGATGTGTTCTTTTGCAAATGTAAAGTTGACAGCTATCTTTTATTCATTTTTGGCATTCAAAAACTCGATTTCAGGAAAATACCGCTTCACATTGATCCATGAAACTAAGAAAAATAAACGTGTGATATTTATGTTCACCAGTGAAAAGGCAGCGCAATATCGTACTGGTTTGTGTTGCTAACGCAGTGTGCTCCGTTCTCTGGTTCAGTTGTCCGCTAATCATACCTCAACTTCTAAGCACAAGAAATCTGGACAAAGCCAAAAATAATGGGGAACAAAGGCCCAAAAATATGGACAATTTAAAAATATACTTTTAAACTTGGATAATTCCTAAAATAAAACGTGTCGTGTTAACACATGTTTTCTGAAGGATATGAAGTCTGAAACTCATATCTATCATCATTTAGTGAATTCAATCAATAATTTGCCATAAAACTACAATTTTTATGAGGAAGAGACCAAAAATAATGAGACAGAAAACTGGACATTCTGTGAAAATCTGGACAGTTAAGAGACCACGCGGGCTCTACACACGTAGTCCCTTGGAACTGCATGACAGTTTGCCCGCCTGTCTCTTGCATTTCCACCTTACTCCCACTCAGATCCTGGATAGGATCCTGTGCCACTGAAATTAACATGTGGCAAACTGAAGGGATGCATACCACTCAACTACACTGCTGAATAATTTTGGATACAGCCTAGAAAAAATGGGGCAGAGGGTGGGGCAAATAGCCCAAATTAAGGTCAATTTTTTAAATATATTATATTATCCTAATTGACTTAAAAAGTTAATAAAACAACATATTTTCCATCCACGTGCATTTTCTCAAAAAAGGAAGTGAGAAACTCAGTGTGTGGAATAACTATCTGTAATTCTCAGAAATTTACTAGAAAAAATTCTACGAGGAGCAGGACGACAAAAATAGGAGGCAAAACCGAGTATGCACTGTAAAATTCTGGACAGCAAAAAGGAGTAAATGAACATAATCTGCAAAAACATATGTATACATTATACTGTTAATTTGACTATGTTATGTCCTTCTATTTTTCAGTTTGATCACAACTGTTATTGGCAGGGTCAGTGGTACAACAAACTCACTTTTGGTACTGAAGACTGTGGGTTCTATGCCCACACCAGGTAGATGGATGGCATACAATGCAGTGCAGCATTAAGTGGGTGCTGCACTCCTGGGTATGTTGCTCTTCAGATGAGATGTCAAACTGAGGTTCCATCAGCTTGAGTTGGTTGTAGTTTAGGTTAATATAAATGATCCAAGACATTTATGACAGGGTGAAAGGAAAGTGTCCTGATGCCCTGACTAAATTTCCATTAGTAGCATAAATGTAACCCAAGCCAATGAGCCATGCATCCCCAACTATTGGCGCAAAAATCTGGGCAAAGACTAAAATAATGGATTGACAAAGACCCAAAATAGAGGCAGGTATACCATTATTTAGATATTTCAATCCTCAGTGATTTGGTAGACAACCACAAATTGTATGAGGTACATACAAAAAATATGGAGGCAAAAATTCTGGACATACTGTGAAAGTCTGGACAGTTCAGAGGTACTGTTACCGCAGGTCTCAACTGAAAAGAGGCCACTAGCCTAGTGGGACTAATCCACTCAAAAGATGATAAAGAGAAACGGATACAGATAAATGTAGTGAGGCTCAAATAAGAAGCTCACCCATCAGAGTTAAACTGACTTTACTGCTGAATTGCTAAAGGACAAAGTGTATAGGGTTGCTGAAAAATTTTATTGAGCTGCTGTGCTTACTGCTTGCTTGCTGTGGGATTTGAAGTCTTCTTAAGACACACAGTCTTGCTGTGCTGTTTACTGCTGAATCAGAGACACATAGCTTTGCATGACTCCATCTGTAGTCTGTTTAAAGCACCAAGCCTTTCAAATTGCACACTGATAAAGAAATATATTTTGCAGCTATAAGCACAGTTACAGATAACTTATTTTATAACAAACCACACGTAGTCTGTCAGATTTGTAGCATATATTTACAAAGTTTTCCTTCATTACAGATATGAATGATGACTTCTACAAAATACCTCTCTATGTCCTTCTCTCACATAACTGAATTACTACAATTGCTATATACAGAGCTAGTCACGCACCCATTTCCTCTTGGTATGTTTTTCTGGCCTTATGTGGGAAGTCACATAATGTCTGTTTTTAGACTTTTCTATTGTCCTTTTGTGATTTAAGCACTTTTGCTGATGTGAGGATGCCATTCTGAAAGGAAACATCTGTATAAGCTGTTCCTACTGGAAAAACATCACGTATTGCTGAATTTATAAAAAAGGATGTCTGTTAATAGATATTTGTTCTACAAACATGAGAAAATAATGTACTGCTTGTTTTCCAGTATTGCTTTGTTAGGCATTTTCTGATGCTGTGAAGAGAAGCCTGTCTGTTATACATATAGTATGAATGCACATTGTAAACTCTATACATATATTCAAGCAAACTTTTTCCTTCAGCATATTTACAACATAATTAATATCTAACAATTCCCTCTGTTTTTAAACATACTGAAAACATTTTATATAAAAAACACATTATTTTTATATAAAACCTTTAGTCTTTTTTGATACAAGTCAAAATGCAATTTTACATAGTTAATACAATGAAAACATGTATTACTACCAAACCTGAATGTATTTAACAACTTTTTCTTTTGCAGACCATTCTGTGAAAATATTTTATCAGTTATGAACTGTGTCTGTTTTAATTTTACTTGATTAATTTATTTTGCAATCACAGAATTTAATTTATGACTTAGAATTGTTTCATTAACTCTTTGCAACTGTTGAATTAACTATAAGAGACAATAATTATGTGCTACTGCAAGCATTTATGCACTGCTGAAAATATACAGTTTTAATGTCATTTTAACCATAAGATTGTGGTCATGTCTCTGAACTGCCCATTAACATCTTGATTTACAGTGAAGTGAACATAAAGTACTGAACTGGGCTTAGATAATACTTATTTGAAAGCAATTATTTTACTTGGGTAAAACCAGTGATATTACAACTTGACAAATTACTTTTGAACTTATTACAATGTATCCTGATCAGTATGTATTTACACAGAATGCTGTTCATGCATTTCAATCTAGTAGGTATCCTGGACCCATTGTTTTCTTTAAATATGTTTTTTTCACACATATTCATTATTAGACATTAATTTCATTTGTACTGAAATTTTCTACATTTGTACATACAAAGACTGTAAAGTACATTTACTCTAATCTTACAAATTTAATAACATTAATATTGAGCAAAATCTTGGAAAATGTTTATGTCTCTTTAGAAATATCTAGTGGAACTGGCACCAAATGCATATGTCATGTTATTTTAAACTACATACTCAGCAATTAAAAATATTCATGCTTTTTTATACCAACATTGTTTTGTCAAAAACATATTAAAATAATGACCATTCTTGCTATTAGAAACATTTATGCATTTTGCATATCTTTACTCTCTCTTGTATAGCTTTAATAAAGCAATTTTTATGGTAGCTACTAACAACTTGTAAAGTAACTTATCCTGTCAGGTTTAATCCAGTTTACCAGTATTTCTAATACACTAATACCTGTTTTTCCCCCCATAAAAGAGTATTGTCAAAAAGGAATGATATATTTCTTTCTCTAGCTTTATTTTAGACCATTGTTGTTTATTTTCTTCTGTAGCTTTATTTCAGACCCTTGTGCAGTACTGCTTATACAGTCAGTGTAAAACTGAGAAAGTGCCCCTCCCCCTTATACAGTCAGTGTAAAACTGAGAAAGTACCCCTCCCCCTGTAGTACTTCAGCACTGTTTACCTGCTCTATGCTGTGAGAATAGAATGTATGTCAGCCCAACACTTTGGTTATACATTTATTTTATTAGGTTACTAAATAAAGCTTTCACTGTATATTACCTCTTTACACCCTCTTGCACAATTGATTTGAACTGTATATATATTATAGCCCATTTGCTGGCTGTACTTGATGCAACTGAGGTTTTCTTGTCCTTTTAACATTTACTTGCAAACAGATTATCAGTGACATCTATGCACAATTGTGGCATTTTATTACAATTACCAAATAGTGTTGCTTGTAAACATTTTAACAAGTATGTTTTAATAACAATGATGCTTTAGAAAAACTCAAGCTACTTGTCTGGCAATCAGTCTTGTTGTTTATCTGATCTTTCCAACATTTCCTGTAACTATTCATTCAGTCTAGGAAGGTCTGAGCTCACATTTTATACTCTATAAACTATAATTAATTATTTTGGCAGTTTTCCTTTAATGTGATTGTGATTTGCATAACTATACATTTATACAACATAAATAGACATTATTTTACAATTAGCTTAAATGGATTTCAGTATTTTTTATTTATTTATCTATTTAACTGTCCTGCCATTAATTTTACAAAAACTGTTTGACTAATACCATCTGTGATTTTATTTATTTCTAAAATTCAGAACTTTAACTGTTTGGTGTTATTATACAATTATAACATATGTTTATTTATATTTGCTGTTGTCTGCCTTTTGCTTTTGTGCATTGTAAACAAATGTACTCTAGATGAAAAGAACACACATGCATGTCTGTCTTGTATCTGTATATCTTTATACAAGCATGTCATGTCCCTACCATCCTAGCATGCATGCTTAACCATTTTCAAAACATAAACATATTATAAAATATATTTCTTTTGCACAGATTAACTGTGTATGCAGGAAATTTTTAGTCTTTGTCAGTTCAGCTAATTTATTTCCTTTATCCTGCAACTGCTGTTGAATAGTTTCCTGTAATATTGTATGGTCTTTCTGACATTTTTTAGTAAGCTGTTCTGCTGAATTTGAAACTCCTATGCCCTTTTGAAAAGATGTGTGTATAACTTGTCTAAGCTTCCTGAATTCATTGTGTCTGTCTTTTAGAAGTTTATTACATTTCTTTGTAACAAAATGTACTAGAGTTTCTATCAGTAACTGATTTGACTGTTGTTGCAACTCTGAAATAAACCTTTTACATCTAGTGACAGAACATAACTGTCTAACATTTGAATATAATGTCAACATATTAACTTTTCTTGGTTCTTTACCTTTACAATTTTTGTCTGTACAGTCTAACCTTTGGATAATGTCATGCACTGTATTTGTATGACATTGTACACACAATAAACATTTTTATACCACACATGATTTTATTTCAGATACCAGTCAAATATTATATTCCATTTGCATAATGCCTTACTATCAAATTGCAATCCATTTGCATAATGCCTTACTATTAACTTGCCCTAATAAGGTTTTACATTTGCTAATATGCTGTATATACATTTATTCTGTTATTATTATTACCTCTATGGCATTCATACTGTATGTAACACAGAATAATTTTCTTACCAGTCAACAGACAGGCAGATGGCCAAGCTGCTTTACTGTAGATGGTTGAAAAGTTTCTGTAGTCACTTGTGAAGTTGGTACAGCAAAACTGGCAGATTCAGTCTTACAACTTTGTCTTGTACCTTTTCTGGAGAATTTATGGAACTGCTCCACCTTCCTGCAATGCAGTCTCACCGGATTTAGACATCTATTAAACTGTATTGCTACAAACTGTTGAAAACTGTAGAAATCTGAAGTACTTCACATAAACGTTACTGTGCTTTTACAGGAGTGACATTACCCATTTACTCCCCCTGTTTTTGGATACATGCTAGGAACGTTGTCAAAGGGTCACCATTGAAAAATTTTATTGAGCTGCTCTGCTTACTGCTTGCTTGCTGTGGGATTTGAAGTCTTCTTAAGACACACAGTCTTGCTGTGCTGTTTACTGCTGAATCAGAGACACAAAGCTTTGCATGACTCCATCTGTAGTCTGTTTAAAGCACCAAGCCTTTCAAATTGCACACTGATAAAGAAATATATTTTGCAGCTATAAGCACAGTTACAGATAACTTATTTTATAACAAACCACACATAGTCTGTCAGATTTGTAGCATATATTTACAAAGTTTTCCTTCATTACAGATATGAATGATGACTTCTACAAAATACCTCTCTCTGTCCTTCTCTCACATAACTGAATTACTACAATTGCTATATACAGAGCTAGTCACGCACCCATTTCCTCTTGGTATGTTTTTCTGGCCTTATGTGGGAAGTTACATAATGTCTGTTTTTAGACTTTTCTATTGTCCTTTTGTGATTTAAGCACTTTTGCTGATGTGAGGATGCCATTCTGAAAGGAAACATCTGTATAAGCTGTTCCTACTGGAAAAACATCACGTATTGCTGAATTTATAAAAAAGGATGTCTGTTAATAGATATTTGTTCTACAAACATGAGAAAATAATGTAATGCTTGTTTTCCAGTATTGCTTTGTTAGGCATTTTCTGATGCTGTGAAGAGAAGCCTGTCTGTTATACATATAGTATGAATGCACATTGTAAACTCTATACATATATTCAAGCAAACTTTTTCCTTCAGCATATTTACAACATAATTAATATCTAACAGTTGCCACCTTTAAACAAAAATGGGGATGTGGCCTAATGTTTAAGGTGTTTGCCTTACAAACACAAGGTGCAGGGCTTGAGTCTCACAAGGGATAATTGGCTAGGCTTAAAATGGCTCACGAGGGCAGTTAGCCTAGTACTTCATGCCAAAAGTTGGACAAGTTTTGTAGAAATGTGAGGTTTTATTTATTTTACATTTGTTTACCTGGAAAGTCTCACTGGACACAAGTCCTTTTTCAGCAGAGGCCCAGGGAGAAGAGCTCCACATACAACAAAAATTAAGAGCAAATTACACACACTGACAAAATATTTAAAATCTGCTACAAATGTTGACAATTGCATTTGCAAACTCCTTTATGGCAGTCAAGTTGGTGAAGATCACTTAAGATTACATTAAAACTCTGTAAATAAGTTTTTAAAAAGATGAGTTATGTGAGCTTTCAACTGATGTAGTTTCAGAAAGAAAACAGTGCAAGTAAAGTTACAATCTATGCCTAGCTCATCAGAAGACAAAGTTTAAGAAGGGAATTGGTTTGCTTGGTTAATAGGAGTTAAAGAAGTAGTGAAAGGAGGGGAAGTAAGGGAGGAGAAGAGACAGAGTTAGAAGGAGAGTTAAGGAAGTGAGTGGTGACAGGATTTGAATACGAAGTGTCGGTGAGGAGGAATTAGGGAGAGAAGAGCATGGTTTTCAAATAAGTTATCCAGGGGTATCGCAGTTACATAGTGGAGAGTTTAACAGATGACACTTTAGAGTTGTTTTGAAGGAGGTACTGGAAGCTATGGTTGAGATGCTAGGGGGAAGTCTGTTCCATTATCTAGAAATAGTATTGCAGTAGAGGGATTCGCCTGCAGAGTTGTTGGATTTAGATACTTGTAGTAGAGGTTTATGGTTAGAACTCAGGACTCTGGTTTTGGTGCATGGGTGTAGTATGGCTTGAAGGGAATGGGTTTTGTTAGAGTAATACAGGATGTTATGGGCCAGGGCTAGTGTGAGTTGATTATGTAGTAAGGTTTTGGGGAAGTTCAAGACAATTGAGCTGTTTGAGAGGACTACAGTGATGTATTATAACGGGAGAATTAGTTGCAAATTTGGCTGACTAAACGTACACACGGTCAGTACAAAAGACAGAACTTCACTTTTTTGCCAAAATAAAAGTTTATTATAGTGGCATTTTTTGGCAAATACGGTATTTCATATAGAATGTTGGTGTTTCCGAAACAAAATAATAGTTTTATGCAGTCATTAAAGGAAACTTCGGAAATATTTTTTGTCCTAAAATCTCAGGATTTTTGCCATTTTTAGATTTTTTTCACAGGACGCAACTGCCCAAAGAGGGAGTGTCCCTCGCAAAGTGGGACAGGTGGTAACCCTACTTAAAGTGCACAGATGTCTAAACTGGGCAAACCTGATTTGTCATTCTGCTTGCGTAGTGAACGGTCTCTTTCTGTGAAAGTCTGTATCTTGTTGTATAAAGATACCGCAACGTTGCAACTACATAACCCACAACTTAGGGAACATTCGGGATAACTTAAAAGGAGGAGCCCAACAACGCAGTTAACGTTATAAACCGTGCTGAAACAGTTGCTTTCAGGACCTTCGCTTGGTGGTTACCTCCTTCCGAAGTTCGGGTGCTCCTTGTTAGTAATACAGCCTTTTCTATCCCGGAGTAAGAAATTAAACACAGCTCTACGGAAGAAAAGGCAAACAAGTTAATTGTAGTACTTATCACAGTTCAGTTGTTTGACACTAACACAGCTGAACTTTTCACCAATAGTTTATCTGTTGTGTTTAAGGAAGGCAATCATTGCTATAAATTGTTACACGCTAAGAATAAGGATAAAAAATGTAAAACCTTGCTTGCTTCAATCACCAGCTACGATTTCAGACACATTTCTAGTAAATTACAAGAACACAGTTTCTAGTTCTCAAGTGCATGCGCATTACTAAATAAAGGCTACCATCTTGGTACGCTGAAATAACCCTCTCGGTATTGAAAGAGGGTCCTAAGCAGTACTTGTAGAAATGTAAGGGAACTGAATGAATTAAAATTAGTAACAGTTGTGGCGACAGTGGTTATAATTAATCCCAAAACAACCGGTACTAAAACTAAGTTGTTTAGCATTAGGGATAAAATATTACACCCACCATCGGAGTTATGCCGTCAGTTATCCTACCGCCCAAAGAAAGTAACCTCTTTAAGAGGATCTTGGTAAGTTGTCTAGGAGCTTAGAGTGGTGATGGGGCTCTCTGATCGTTAATATTTCGTAAATAGAAGTGACAGCAAATTGTAATCATTTCGTACCCAGCGACGAGGTCCTGTTAGACCAGAGCTGTGTGATCGTATTCTCCCGGGGCTGTGGGACTCGAAATGGGAACTTCACCCCGGGAACACCTGGCTGGTGTGGTTCTCACCTCCGGCCTTATCATGCTTATTTAGTGGGTTTAGGAACAGTATTTTTGACAGGAGTTGTTATAGTGGGAGGTCTTTAGAGAGCAAAACACACTACCACTTTCTAACGGGAAGTGACTTGGGCAATACATTCACTCTTCTGATTGTATTGTCACCCAGCATAACAATGCAGTAGCTATTATTTATGTCACTAGAAGGGCAGTAGGCCTGTTCAGTGTCAAGTTGTGTAGTATGTTATTTGGAGGTGGCTTTTCTGAAGGCATTTGTTATATTTAAGAGGTTGTGCCCTTAGTTTTGTGGCATGCATGTCGAAATGAACAGGTGTTTTTGACTTTATGATCTCACCAAGAAGCTACGTTTTGCTGTTTAACTTACATTTTTGTTTACAAGCATATTTATGTGTAGTCTATGCTTTTTTATGTGTTCGGGAAGGGGTTTAGACTTGCTTAAAACAGTTTAGCAGTTGTGAAAGTGACATAGTATGTGTTCTTGATTACTCTTCGTGTTCGTGAAACCTTATCACAGCTAGTGTGTAACTCCTGTTTAGGCAGGTATATCCTGCAGAAAAAAGAGGAAAGGGGAAAAAAAAACACGGGAAAAGAGTTATGCCTTGAGAATGTAAAACAAAAGTATATAATATTGCCTAAGCTTTCTGTAATAGATGTATGAGTTTATTTTTTTGTACCTGAAATACATAAATATTATGTTGGAAGGAAAAGAAAACTTCAGTTGTAAAATAGTTGCAAAAAAGTTGAAGTCCAGTCCTTTACCCTGGTCACGGGCATGGTTTATCCTGCAAAGGATTTCCATGAACAATGTCCCACTTTGAGCACTTGAAAAGGTAGCAACCCTAGCTGAAGTTATAGTTTGGATAGTGTCCCTCTTGCTGATGGAAGACACGTTTTGCCATGGATTATGTGAGAATTGGAACCATTTTATTAACATCTTGTTCTTATTGCTGTTTGTTAAGTAAAGGCTTTGATACCATTCTCTCCATGCTTGTATTTTAGTTCTGAATTGACAGCAACGTATACAGATGATTTTACAGGTTGCATATTTATTACACTTGATGTGCTTTTTTGTATGTAGTGCTTTGGGTAGGCAGGATTCTCCTCTGATAACATTATATTGTTCTTTTCGAACAGCCTGTGACAAATAAGTTTATTTATGTTTTTGTTTTTCTTAAAAGCAGTTTGCATTAGTAGTGTCTTGTTGAAGCCTAGGCAGGAGCCTTAAGTCAGTCTAAATCCATTCCTATCTGACCAAGTTCTGATAGGGT
Organism: Protopterus annectens; assembly: GCF_019279795.1. Classification (NCBI taxonomy): domain Eukaryota; kingdom Metazoa; phylum Chordata; order Ceratodontiformes; family Protopteridae; genus Protopterus; species Protopterus annectens. Next base: position 1,866,462,137 of record NC_056735.1, read on the forward strand.
TCATCCACCAAAATGTGGCAAATTGGTGGTTCCATCCTTTTTCAGCAATAACTGACTTTTTCCCTTCCCCCTGTTGCTGAGCTGCATTTCCTCTTTTGGCTAATTAAGATAGACTTAGCGAGGTTGTGTCAAAATGGATCATTTGGTTACGTGTTCATTCATTATTTTTATTAATTGATATTAGTAATACATTTTCATTGCAGAGTGGAAGTTGTATGTATGTACTTGCATCTGTGTGGGAGCCTAATTTCTTAGTACTGTTATGGTATGCTGCCTTCATCTCTCATTTTGTCCTGTGTTTCAGCATTGAAACAGAGTATTGTACAGGCTGTTACCCATAGGTTACTCAATCTGAAACCTAGGAGGTATTTAATTTAAGGTTTTCAACTGTTAAGTTTTTTAACACTTTGAAAGGTATGTCATCTCGTGTTATTTAAAGCTTGTTATTTGGGGAACAAAAAGGAGACACACAGGCTTAAGAACATGACTGGCATATTTATTTTTGCAACTAGTTTTGTATCGGAGTGGTCCTGTAACACTCTCTCTGTTCAATTACATATGGAAATGTTTGATTTAGAAAGCTTTAAATGTTGACTACATCTTTAATTTTCTTCCTACAGCCATTTGCTGCCATATCACGTATGGTGCTAAAGCTGTGATTTTGCTTGCTTGAAGTTAACATTATAGTTTCCTGTGCTATGATGTCTGAGCAGCCAGCTCAAAGTTTGTTAGTGACGTAGAAAAGATTAATAGTGGCATATATACAGTTGGAGAACTATGGACAGAGCCATTTATGGTAGATATGGGTTGCAGTAAATTGGCTTTAGTAATATATGCAGTAAATTAAGAATTCTTTAGTAGTCTCACCAAGCAAGTGGGGAAAGCAAACATAGTAGTAGCAGTATCCCTTTTTATAATTTACTGAGGACGGGGGCAGTTACACAATGCTCTAAACTGAAAATTTTGGATACCCCATACATACAAACTAAATATTGTTTTGGAAGCTGAGATGTTGTCAAAAGGAGGAACTGAATATTGATCTTGTGAGTCCTCTGCCCTACCCCAATTTTAAGTAAACATTTCACAGTGTGTGAGTCTGATTTCCAGGACCCTGATGCAACTAAAATGCTTTTAGGGGGCCAGAGGAGTATTAGTTTTTTAAAGAAATTATGACTTGCTTTATTTTGTTTTGTTTACCAGGATAGTATACTGATCACCATGGACTAATTTTTGGCATATTCCAGGTAAATACTCTCAAAATGATGGTTAAACGAAGGCAAAACAAGTTTACCAAAAGTGAAGTAAAATGTGGTTACAACATTGTTTACACAGTGAATCTTCAGATAATGAGAGTGTTTCTTATTTCTTGTTTTGTGGGTGAGGATTTGAAAGTTTCTGATTCACTGCTAAAAAGGTTCACTTGCTGGCATATTTGTGAATTCTAACTTTTAAGTCTTGTGTATAGTTGTCTATTAAGAGTGATCTTTTTCCTTCAGCAAGTGTCATGCTGCAAGAGTTGTCCTTGGGTGATGAGGTTGTTGAAGTGTTGGATGTCTTGGTTAAAACTTTTAGTATGTTCTCAAACGTTCATAAATGTGCACGTGATAGTACTTGTACGTGAGAGTTTCCAGTCATGTCTGGGTGACTAGGTTGACTTAGTACGGTAACCTTATTCAAAGAAGGTGATTATCTAGAATGAGAACCTGGCTATGCTTGCAGGAGTCCTGTTTGGGGAAAGCTAATGATGTGCTAGTCAGATAAATGGGATTAGAAAAGGTTAAAATAAACATTTGTTTTGTTACACCTAGCTCCTGCAGCACAGTCTCTGGGAAAGGGATACAAGTAATTCTTTCCTTTAATAGATGTGGCACAGGGCAGAAGGTTTCCTTTTAAACATTTTCTGTCTGGAATAATTTTTCTGGAAGGGGCTGACCGGCATATAAGGCATACTTGGCTCCCACTCTGGGCCTTTTGCCTAAACACAAAAGGAATAGCAACAGAATTGCTCAATCTAGAGATTTAAACTTTGCTTGTGACATAAATAAGACATGTTGGCAGGGCAGGTAGGTATCTCAGAAAATTCCCAGTCTCTCAAACATCCTTCCCATCTATGCGAACAGAAGAGATCTTGCCTAACCCCATTCAATAGAAAGTTGAGCCAGTGGATGGGAAATCAGAAATACACCTTGCGTTTAGCACCCATGTCTCTAATAGACAGTGGTGGCCTATTAAATCTTGCCCTGGCTTACATATTTATTTTATTTATTTTACATGTGTTGACTTTGGATAGTCCGACTGGATACATGTCCATTTTCAGTGGAGGCCCGGGGATAAAAGCTCCAAGGTAAAACATATAGTAAAAATCACAAAATGATTACAAGTTACACACAGTTTCCAGGCTCCAGTTGAGCAAGCAGGTAATATAGTCATACATTTTTTAAAACAGTGTTGGCACATTGACTAGGCCATGTAACATGATTACAGACTATAGGGAAGGATGTAGTTGGGTTTTGAACAAGGACATAGCCAGTGAGTTTTAAAGTATAGCTTGAGGCTTTTTTTGAACTGAATAAGAGAGGGTTCAAGAGTAAGATCAGCAGAAGAGAGTTCCAAGTTTTGCCAACAGAGTTAGCAGGGAGTCCCCAGTATAGTTGTTGATTTTGGATGTTTGAACCAGTAGTTTATTAGAAGAACGAAGTGACTTCAGGTTGCTATAAGGGTTGATGATATTTTTAAGTGCAGGCATATTATCAGGGTGGCTGAGAACTTTATGGGCAATTATAAGCTGGTTGTACTGAAGTAGGTTAGGCCATTCTAGCCACCCCAGAAGATTTAGGTTGTGACAGTGGTGGGTCCTATAGGCCGTGCCGGTTGCAAATCTAGCAATATGGTTATAACAACTGGAGAGTTTGCTAAGAGTGGATTTGTTCAAATTAGTGAGTAGAGGGGAGTCGTAAAGAAGAGTGGAGTAGATGGGAACGAGCAATAGCAGTCTTAGCAAATGGAGTAAGGAAAGGTTTGATCTTAAAGAGGGAGCCAAGTTTTTTGTTAATGGTTTTGATAGTTTCATTGACATGGATATCAAATTTGAGGGTGTTTATTGTGACGCCTAAGATCAATACCACTTAAAATAATGTCTGAGGTGCATAAACTTGTGGGATGCAGTTGGGATGCTTGGCTAGACTTATAAAGGCCCCAGTGGTCATTAACCTAATGTGCAACTATGAACGTATGTGGAAGGTGAAGGGATTCAAGAGTCCATTTCTTCTGCTGATCCAGTGCCTTTTGTCATGGATAACAAAGTATTTAATAAGTGATGTTGGAAAATTATTTTGCAGATATCTAGATAGATGTTCTGTTGGTGCTCTTCATTTTCTATCCCAGAATCTCTCTGAGGGTTTTGCTGAAAATGGTGGGATCAGTCATATATTTTTATTTTCCTTTTATACGTTCACTGTGGTTAAGTGGCTTTCTCATATTCAGACAGAAGGTAAATAATCAGACTTTGTATTCTAAACTACAGGCAGCAGCTCATTGCTAACTTAGATGCTGATCTTGTTAAGGAATGGATATCTTTGGGCTCTATTGCTGCCTTCTATGCTCTGGCACCTTGAAGTTGGATATGGTTTGAGGGGTGTGGCTTGAGTCTCCAGTTGTGCGATCTGTTGCTCATCAGGCAATATAACCCTGGAATTGACTACCTTGGTGCTTAGAGTATTCCACATTGAGCTGTTGCAATTTTTTTCTTAAGTTATTTGTTTGACCTCGCTTTTCATGATAACCCCACAAATGGTATTTATTTTGGCTCTGATTTGTAACTTGTGTTATTCTGGTAGTTGTTTTATTGCTTATCTTGCTTAGCTGATAAGAACTTGAGTTGTAATTTTGATCTCTGTAGTAACTGAAGGCAGAATATCCAGGTGTTCATAACAAATGGTTTGGTGCATCCTCAGACTTGTAGATACAGATCATTCTGGGGAGGGGGTACAGGATAGTTTTCCAGTTCTGGGATGCAGTTAGATTCCAGAGGGGTTTTGAGTGCCAGCTGTCAAGATGAGGCCTTTGCTGAAGTCCATGTTAAGGACAAGGGTCATTGAAAAAGTTCTTTCTCACTTTGAATGAGCAGGATACTACTCATGATTCTTTCTAGTGCCCAAGAGAGACTGAAGTTTAGACCCTCTGTATTTAAACAAGTTTTTCAAAGTGAAAACCAGGTCTTTGGGCATACAGGGACAAAGCCCAAAGTATGACCCAAGCAACGTGAGTTTGGCTAGCATTTTGGGTGCCTGGTGGAGTTGGCATGTGGAAGGAGAGAAATGATGATTCTTAGTTTCCTTGGCTGTCTTTGGGAGGAGACATTTTGTTGGTGCACACTTTGTGCAAGAATTCTTGATGAAGACTGGGAGGTGTACTAGATATGTCAGCATAAGAAGGGTTAGCTCATGATGACATCACAAGTCCTATTTAACGTTCCCTGTGAAGTTTGAACATATGTTGGAGTACACTGACCAAAATGTCAGTCCTTTGCAGTTAGCAGTAGTCGTGACTGTGGCCCGATCTCCTCCTGCACACTTTTGTAGCCAGCTTGGCCCAAATGGCTTAAATTACAGGGCAAAACTGCATAGCTGATGGTAATGGAAAGAGTGGGGCTCGCAGGGGAACCACACAGTATGAAGACATTATTAAAGTTGGCTCTTTATTACATCCCGAGAGAGGAGGATGTAACTGGTTTTGAAAGAAGCTTATTTGTTTTTGCACATATGGAGGTATATTTTATATGGAGGTTTTTCTTAGCCATTATCAGATGTTCACAAATGTGTTTTCTTCTAACATTTCAACTTTTTTTTCCGTCTTTCTTGTCAGATGCCCACTCCTTCCATAACCATCATCTAATTTTTCATAAATTGTTGCTAGTATCCATTTTCCATTAAACATGATTTCTTTATCTATTCATTCCATATAGTCCGTTTTCCATTAAACATGATTTCTTTATCCATTCATTCCATATAGTCCATGTGAGGGAATATTCCATATAGTCCATGTGAGGGAATATTTTCTTATCTACTTAAATTCCTTACTTTTTTTCTCTGATACTCATACCCAGTCATATCCATGTTTATCTTATCCACCTCCTTTTATATCTTCAAAAAATTTTTCTTCACATAATAATTTTCCACAATTTCAGTGTTTATATTCTTTCACTTTTCTTGTTATATGGCATGCTTTCTTTTACTGGTAATTTATTAATCACTAGCTTCCATAAAAAATCCTGACATTCTGCATTATTACACCATGCATTTGTTTACATGTATAACTTTAATTTTTGCTTTTGTTAAATCTGCCCATGGGTTGACATACTATTGTATTATATTTTTATACAGCATTTTTCTTTTTTTTTTATTTTCTTCAAAATTTTTTTTTATTTTCTATAACATATTTTGTCCTGTTTTAAATCAATTTAATGTTTCCTAAAATCTTTCATAATTAAACTTAAATAATTTTAGAACTAACTTCTCATTTTTCTCATTTAACACTTCATGCAAATTCAATGAAGCAATGTATACATCTGGATTTATTAGTCCTAGCCCTACATTTTCTTTGTTCATATACAACAATCCTCTTTTTACCAGAGTCATTTGACCACCATATAAATGAATAAAAATAATTTGTAATATCTCCTTTTCATATACTGTTGGTGTCATGTATATGTTTGCTAAATATTCTGTCTTTCCCATTAAAACTGAGTTAATTAGATTAAGAAAGTTAACATATTTAAAAAAAAAAAAAACCCCCGCAAATCTCTCTTCTTTCTTCTACTATTCTTTTCCATTGTTTTCCACTTACATTTTTACTTCTAAGTATTTTATACCTAGCAGAGTAACCTCATTCAGTTGAAAATATATCCATCCTATCTTTGCTATGTCACCCAGTCCTTGGCTTTTTTTCTTTGTCATGCTTCTCCATATGAGTAGGATAATATTTTCTTTGTCCAAGCTTTATTTTTTGCATTCCCTATATCTGCTTAAGGCAACCTAGTTGGAATTCTTATTCTCTCATTTGTTATATAACTTCCATTCTTTATTTTCATGTTTACTTCTCTTACTAGTGTACTCATAACCTGTCTTATGCCATTCCTTATGTCTGTTTCCTTACTCAACCATTCATTTACTGAAATTCTTACTTTATTTTTTTTATATGCAGAATAACATACAATTGTAATTTTTTTTGCTTATATTGTGCTCTTTCCTAATAACACATACGTTTAATGCTGTATTGTATCAAATGCTTTGTTCAACTCTTTTATCATAAGTTTAGCTTCCTCATTTCTATTTATATCACCACAAATTTCTTTGCTCTCAATAATAATTGACATCCCTTTTCCTGTATATTATATAGGCTGTCTTCTATAATCTTTTTCATTTTACATTTCCGTTTTCTTCTGAATTTTCTTCATAAAAATCATGTGATCTGCATTGTTAATACTATTGGTCTCCAATTTTTAATTTCATTTTTTTCTTCCATATAAATTTAGTTAGTTCACTAGATAAATCCTTGTTCGTAAAGCCTTCATTTAACCATTCATTCAGAACCTTTAAGGAATACTCTTTTTTTGCCAATCTGTTAAATTTTTATACATTTGATATGCTGTCCCATCTGGTCTTGCAGCTTATTGTATGTTAAGTTGCCAGAATATATTATCAAATTCATATGAGAAAATCTTTTCCAATTCTAAATTTTCTTGTTCAAATAATTTAACATTCCATATTTTCTCCTGCTCTTCCTTTTTATCTTTAAACATTTCCTTTACATAGTCCACTACAATATTTATAATCTGTTCTCCTTCTTTCTAATATTTCATTTTTCTTCTCCCTCATTATGCTATCTTCCTTAACTAACCTACTCGGGTAAGATAATACCTCTTCCCTTTTACCTTGCAAAATCTATGCTTAAATAATAATTCCTTATTTTTTTGATTTGTTTTATAGATCATCCTTTCTTTCCATTTGCATTGCATCCTTTTCATCCCATTTTCTATTTTTATATATTCTTTATTTTTCTTTATCTTTGTACATATTACTATGATCTGAAAAACCTGATACTTTTTTTTTTCTTCCACAATATTTAACCTTTCTGATATGATAAAATAATCTAGTTCAGTGTTGTATGAACCCCAACTCTGTGCCCATGAACTATTATGCCAAACTCTTAACGTCCCACATGTCATGACTTTTAGCATTTACTTCACACTCTCTGTTTTTCTAATTTTTTTTCAAATCACAGTTGAAGTCTCCCGTCAGCATATTCATATTTATTACTACATCATCCAAAATTCTGTGAAATTCTCCCTTTCTTTGCATATAACATAGGCATGTAATGCTATAACACTATACACCTGCTTTTTCCATCTTAGATCTTCAAAAATTAATCTTGCGTCATTACTAACATTATGTTTAATATCTTCACTGACTTTTTACAAAGCATCACTATTCCAGAACATAATTAATTTCTCAGGTTCCATATTGTCTCCTTCCCAAAGCTTTTCGGTTTGCAGTCTTTCTTCCTTTGTCAGAAATATTCCATCTTCCAGTTTTATTACATACACATCACACTTACTGCATTAGTTTGACTCCTGTCCTTCAAATTTATATTTTAACAGTATTCGGCACTCTCTCTGTTTTTTTTAACTTCCTAGATATTTATTTCTTTAGCCAAATTCACCACCCATCTTACTAATTTTATCCATTACTTTCATTTTCTGTTGTATACTTATCCCTTCAAACTATCTTTTACTGATTTGAATTATTTTTTCCTTTCACTATTTCCAATTTATATCCTCTTATTTCAAAACCTTCTTCTGTGACATCATCTTTTATTTTTATCTTCTACTTCTATTATTTCGTCTTTGTTTTCCTCTGTTTTACAATCCATCAATAAACACCATTTTTTTCACATTAATAACATTTTAATTAGCATTGTTTTGCATCATGACCCATTTCCCCACAAATGTAACATTTCCATTTATCGCATTTGCTTATTGAGTGATCATCCTTGCCATTGAAAAAAACATGTTTTTGGCTGCCTCCGGTATTTTACTATACATTTATTCCCTTCTGCATTTGTCTTGCTAAGAATATGCACAACTTATTTTTCCATTATCAACACAATGCTACAGTCCCATCTCTGTCCATAATTTTGTAATGCCCATAATTTCTTTACATGTTTTACTTAAATGTCTCTCTAAAGTCTTTCTGTACTTCACTTTTGGAATTGAATGTGTATTTTTTTGTTTCCCTGTAAAATGCTTTGACCACATAAATTCCACAGGTTACAGTTCATTTTCTTTTCATATTCTTGCAGAAAACTTGCTATAGTAGACCTAGTCACAAATATGTCACAAAATATTTACTTGTTAATAAGAACGAACGTTGTTACCTTTTCAACCTTTACACCTAATGGTACCATCAAAGTGCCCCAAACCTCGTATCTATCTAATTCATTCTCTCCTTTATTTTGAATTCTGACAGTAAATGTGCGCTTAGTTGTTACGTGTCTTTCTTCTGATATTCTCTTTGCTCTTTCTCTACTCTCCTTTACTGTCTCTGCATACAATTTCATCTTCTTGCTTCCTTCTTGCAAAATAGAATCAGCTTTCTCAGTTTGTATCCTGTCCATCTCTCAATGTAGAGTCAGCTCCTTGTTGTTATTCGTTAGAATTCTTGTTTTGAGTCTCTTTCAGAAACCGCAAAGGCCTTTGACATTTTCGAAATGGTAAAAACTTTTTTTTTTTTTTTCTTTCAAACAAAATTTTGACTAGAAAGAAAAACTTCATTCTCTTTGCACTGATCTCCTGCAGTGCTTGGTAATACATCTGGTTTTGCTACTTTAGTGAGAAAAGAAGCTTCTGAAGTCATTATCACTCATTGCTTTCTACACAGACATGCACTGGCAACAGAGACTCTTAAAAAAACAACCTGAAAGAAGTTAACTTTTATGGCTGTTGACAAAACTAATCAACTTTATCAAAGTAATTTCTCTGAATCGTCTTATTTTTTAAAATTGTCAAGAAACGGGAGCAGAATATGAGCTGCTCTTCTGCAACACAGAAGTGCGCTGGCTTTCAAGAGGATAAGTCTTGAAGCACTTGTTCAGACTAAGGGCAGAAGTTTCACTTTTTCTGAAGGCAAGAGAAAGCCCAGTCTTGGAACATTTTGAAAGAGGATTTTATCCTCTGGTTGAATTACCTGGCAGATATTTTTCACCGTATGAATGGGATAAATCTTTCCATTCAGGGTCATGAAGTCACTGTTATGGATGCAACTGAAATATTGCAAGCTTTCTTGGCTAAGTTATCCATATGGAAGAAGAGAGTAGAGGTTGATATTCTTGCAAACTTTCCAATGCTGGAGGAACTGCTTTACCAAGACGGAGTTGAAATATGTTTAACAGTTAGAATACATTTAGGTCACATATTTAATGGCCTCTTGGTGTATTTTATGAGCTGTCCACTGGAGGATGTCTTCTGCAGTAGATGTGTTATTTCCTGGGGAGACGTGTTTGAACATGCCTGGTTTACACTTGTAACCAGATTGTCTGTGTTTATAAGTGGCCTACTTACGAAAAGTTACGAATACTCAACTGACCAGCTTTGTCAAACTTTTTAACGAACAGTGAAAAGAACTTGCCTCTTTCCATTTATTAACATATAATTGAATTGGGGAAACACTTGAATTTAACAGAATCACTGGGCAGCCAAAGTTAGAATGCTTGACTTCACCATTTGGTGGCTGAATGTTTACTAGGCGCCGAGTTGCCAGATTGTTTGCCAGCTACGCCGCATGATAGTCTGTACACAGCAGGATTGTAATCGTGCGATCGTGAGGCAGGTGTAATAAGTGCCGTAATTTCCAAGTACGGATGAGCATAAGCAATTTTTCTAGTTATGCAACAAATGAAAAGTCATATGAAAACATCTGTTAGTATTGGTGACTACAGACAGATACAGCAGTAATACTACTGTAATTTATTGCATACATTCATAAGTGAAGGAAATGCTAGATTTTAGGTAGGTTAGGGAAAATAAAGATGAGTTGACTTTTTTTTTTTCCCATCCAAGCTTACAGACCCTAGGTTAAGAACCCCTGGCTTAGGAAGTAAAAATACCAATGCCTTCTGGACTTTGTTGCATACATGGGAGACATACATATGTCATCCCATTTTTGTCTTGTAAATTGCTCTTCCAGTTTGTATTTCCAATTTTTTCTAACCTCCTTTCATTTCTTCTTCTAGTTATCATGCAGTATTTTTATATGCCCTACTAATTGTTCCTTTTTTAATAACAGCGTCTGTTCTTGATTCAACTAAAAATACTCTGCTGGAGCAGATCTTTCTCTTAAGACTCCCCTATTACTTTCTTTTTGCCTATACTCTAAAATCAATCCTTGGTATGAAAGGCAGTCTCTAACCCGCAGTCCAGACATAATCTTGGCCTCATCCACCTCTGCTCATTATTTGTCTGTCTTTGTTTACCGGGAAAGTCTGGTTGGGTAATACCCATTTTCAGTGGAGGCCCAGGGGGAGAAAAGCTTAATTTGCTTACATTGCATTGTACCCAAGTTCCAGTTAAACACAGAGCAGTTACATTTCTATATACAAACAGTAGTTGCATTTATACATTTTAAGATTTTACAGAGGTGGAAATTACTAAAGAGAAATCCCATGTGCAGCTTAGTAGATTTACAGGGAGCAGTTTTTATATAAAAAATTGTTTTTGTCATTTCATTGAGAGGTTGAGTATATTCTGTTTATGGAGAATATTGGAAGAGTATTGTGTGCTGAACACAGTCTCAACCTTGTGATGAGCATGCGCAGGACTAGGATTGGTTAAAATGTTTAAGCAGTGGTTTAAAACTGTTGAGTTTGAAAATTTTATTTGTGTGGGGATACTGTTCCAAAGTTTAGCAATGTACTGAGAGTAGAGAGAGTCTCCTGCAACATTGTTTGACTTAACTTTCCCTTTCTACTTATTTGCTCCCTAGGTCTTGATTCCTTTGCTAGTTAACTCCAGTCAATTCCAGCCCCTTCTTGCCTTTTTTTCTGCAACCCTACTTGCAGTCATCCCTAAGGCAAAATCTTCTTTCTCCATTCTGTATGAGCTTAGTTCTTAGAATACTTTCTGCAGCCTTATGATTATAATATCCTGTGTGTTGGTTGTTCTCCTCAAGGATCTGCATCCAAAATCCCAATCTCTGCTTATTTCTTGAACCCCCCCCACTTCATCCACATCATCCATTTTTACTTTGCTTGTCTTGTATATTTGAGCCTTAACTGTGTTTCTCTAAAATATCCATTCAAATCAGGTAATTCTAAATCACATTGTTCTACTTATCCCACTTAACTCTCATCCTCTTCACCTTCCAGATAACTTCCTTCAGTTCCTAGTTGTTGCCCACAACTTCTCCTCTGGTTTATAAAAAAATATGCCAGATCTGTATATAAAATATTTATCTGTAAATATGCCAAATCTGTATATAAAACTGGAGAGACTAACATTTTCATCGCTGTATCTTACTAGCCATATCCATAAAGAAGAGTTCTCAGTTTTTCAGTTTTTGTGTTGTCTTTTTGTTTAATCTTTCAATAAATCCTTAGCTGTCATAACAGAAGTCTTTTTAATCCATATTCCTTAATACTTCATCTTAGCTTGTTCTCATAAGTAGTCATTGCTGAACCAATGTTTGTGCAAGTACATAATTTATGGCTGTAAACTTTGTCTAATCTTTATTAATTTTTTTATCTCCCCAAAAAGTTGAAATTGCCACAAGAATGTTCCATGACACAGAGATGATTTCTGGTCTTAACAAGTACAAAATAATAATATATGCATTAAAGCAATATTTTGATTATCATGCCAATTATATCTTTGAATTTTTTTAGTCCTGTATTTTCTTTGCCTGTGGTTCTAAAAATAAAGCAAATCATGACGAGAAAGAGGGCATTGCTGCCTGGTTCTTCAGTTCAGACACAATTTATGAGAGAGGAACCCTCCTACTTTAATTCTTGCATCTAATCACGTGCATATAGTATACATGTATATCCTTCTAATTAACCTTATTGCATCAGTGAATACTAATGCTTCCATTGCCCTACTTATGAAATCCCAGGTTACTTTGTTGAACCATTTCTCTGCTTCAAGACCCAATAACAACAGTATCATTGTCTTGCATTCTACTTCTCTTTGGATCATCATTGTTCTGTTAATGTTTCCCTGCACCTTGGGAGCGTGAAGATTTATTCAAAAAAACGGACTGGTTTCAGCTTGTAGCTTTCATCAGTGGTACATAGCATAAAGCAGTGATACAACTGCAATACATACTCAGTGTCATTAAAGACCAATAACATAATTTCCTGTCCAAGAAAAAAAATGGTCTATTACTAGATAATAAAAACAAAAAAGCAATACAAAACACACATTCCATACAGATTTACTGTTTTATTCTTTTTTTCAACTATTTTACTCTTGGGACCAACCCAAGAATTCTTGATAGTTCATAAATAGTATCAAAACCCATGAAGAGAAAAGAAAACTCTTGTTTAGTTTATCATTTAATCCAGGTGGGAATAAACCCCCTAGTTTGACAATCCATTTACTTTCCTTCATGTTTAATATACTGTGCCACACCGTTTTAAAAGATCTGTTGCCCGATATTTTATCAGTGACGACTGTAAAAGTAAATTTCGCCATGTGATGAACCAGTGAATTTCTATAAAGAGCATTGGTGGCTCTTGCATTCCGAATATCCCCTAAATGTTCAGACATTCGAAATCTAAATTGTCTGGAAGTTTGGCCCTCATAAAAGGCTTGACAGGTGCAAGTGGCCAAATATATGACCCAATATGTTCCGCAACTAGCAAAGCAATTAATGTTCTACAACCACCCAGTATTTTTACTGGTGAAAGTTTTGGTTTTGAAGACCTATTTACAGAAGGTGCAATGTCAACAAGAATAAGAACCAACCAGTCTCTCCCCTGTTAATGTAGTTTGATAATTTTTTTTGTAATGAGGGAAATGAGACCCTAAGATTTTGCCCTGCCTGAAGGAAAATGAGCATTTGTCCCCCAAAAGGTCACCCAGTTGTTCATTGGCCTTCAAAATATTCCAGTGTTTGTCAATAACATCAGTAAGATAGGCTGTATTTCTGCCAGATGTAATGACCATTCTCATGGTATCTTTGTTCTCCTTCCTGTGTTTGTTTGTATTCTAATAGGGTATCCCTGGATTGGTTTTTGGTCCATTGCATGGCCGAGTTAACATTCTGTGTACCATATCCCCTAGCTAAAACTCTGTTGGCTAAATCCTGATGGGATTGTGTCAAATCCTGCTGTGAAGAACAAATTCTTTTCAAGCGCAAAAACTGAGATTTAGGAATATTATTAATAGTATGTTTAGGATGGAGATT
>NC_056735.1:1866480593-1866523093 GCF_019279795.1 Protopterus annectens
TGTGGTCTCACTTTTTTATATCACAAAAACATGGCATTTTAACAGGGGTGTGTACACTTTTTATAGCCACTGTAAGTGTGTGTGTGTGTACACACACACATATATATATATATATATATATATATATATATATATATATATATATATGTGTGTGTGTGTATATATATATATATATATATATATATATATATATATATATATATATATATATATATATATATATATATATATATTTATGTATATATATATATATATATATATATATATATATATATATATATGTATATATATATATAGGTCTAATTCAGATGATCAAACTTTAAAAAGTTCGTCTTTCATATGGCCGAGACTTTTGAAAGTTCAAACATCCTAATAAAAGAGTAAAAAAAAAAAAAAAATTACCTGAACGGTAACCCCCCCCACACCCCCTGCTATTTATATATACCCACTTCGAGATTGCACTACAGTGTGGAAAAGGGAAATCTTCCCATTCTGCGCTGTATGGAGATCTCCGTTAAGAGCGTTCAAACTTTCAAAAGTTCGATCATATGGTCTCAGCCATATGAAAGTCGAACTTTTGAAAATTTGATCATATGATGGGGACCCATATATATATATATATATATATATATATATATATATATATATATATATATATATATATACATATACGTGTGTGTGTGTGTGTATATATATATATATATATATATATATATATATATATGTACACACATGTATGTGTGTGTCTAATATATACAACTTAAGTGGTAGTACCTGTAATACCTAAAGAGGGTAAGTACTTGATCAGATCCAACTTTTTACAGGCCCATTTCAGTACTAAACCATGATTATAAAGTGTTTGTCAGTAATGGCTAAAAGAATAGCAAAGATGGTGCTAGAATTGATAGATGTAGATCAGTGTGGTTTTGTTTGGGGGGGGGGGGCATTTGAAAACATTATCAGGACATTGATGATCCAGAGGGAAGCAGAATGTAAGAAAATGCCACTGCTGTTGGTGGATTTTGATGCAGAGAAAGCATTTTGCAGAGTAAACTGGGACATTATGAGCATGACAATGAAAGCTTTTGCATTCCCAGATAAAATTGTAAGGTTAATTAGGAGTATATATGAGGGATTGGAGCTGAAAATTTAAGTGAGTTGGGGTCCTGTCTGATAATTTCTGCTTGAGCAGAGGAACCGGGCAGGGATGCCCTCTCTTCCATTATTTGCATTACATTTAGAACCATTGACAATGAAAATAAAGGACTCAGAAATTCAAAAGCAGTCTCCTTTTGTAGATGATATTTTATATCTTATAAAACCAACAAGAGACATTACAGTGTTGTGAAACATTTTGACACCGTTTCATATTTTTTCTGGATACAGAATTAATGAAGCTACAACAAAGCCAGTAGTGGTAAATTATGTACCCACACTTCAACAATATCCATATTTATGGGGACATGGCAGAATGAAGTATTTAGGAGTATATCTTAAAATGATACTGGTGTAGCAGCTAGAGATATGTGGGAAGGGACTAAAAAGATAATGCAAAAACTGAGAAAATGGAAGCTCTGTTAATGGATATCCATATTAAGATGCAAGCAGTTAAAATGTATAGTCCCTTTAGTCTTATATGCAGGTCAGGCATATTTTTTTTATCAACCAGAGGGGAATTTGTGGATAGCAGTAAAGAGATAAAGGATTTTATCTGGGAAGGGAAGACAGCAAGAGTCAAGTGGGATAAGCTGATTTTTTTCAATAGAACAAGGTGGAGCTGAATTACCCGATTTTGAAGGGGTATTTCAGAGTGACACATTTAACTGCGGTGGTGCTGCGGTAGCGTTGTCGCCTCACAGTAAGACGTTGCTCTGTTCTATTCTCAGCTAAAGCGTCTTCTGTGTGGAGACGTGCTTGAATGGGCGTACCTTCGTTGAAGGTTGTACGTCGGGGCTGGCAACTCGGTACGTAAAAATCTGCTGCCAATCATTAGCGGACCGGAGTTCCGCTGTGGCGACCCCTAACTGGGAAAAGCCGAAAGATGCAACAACCACATTTCAGAGTGACACATTTAAGGCTTCTATACATCGCACAAGTGGAAAACGGTAATTCAAAATTGAAAGGGATGATGATGAAACCATGGGGAGACAGGGGAAGGCTCAAGGAATAGGGAGAGACTGGGAGTTTGTATGCAAGCATTTAAGGAGAATAATAATCATACAGAATATTATATTCATAAAGTAGCAGAAAGCATTCTAACAGCTAAGCCAACACGGGAATGGAGAAAGGAGATTATGCAGATAGGGATGACTACAGTTAGGGATACAGAAAATGGTGTAGAGGAGGCTCCAATTTATTGGAGAAAACTGGCAAAGGAACCATGAGGAAATAACTTGAGAGGGGAAGGTAATAGAACAGGAAGATGTCCGAGTTTATTTGTACTGCAGGTTAGAGATTTGTCTTTGCCATTAAGGATAGATATCCGAGTTTAGGCAAAAAGAAAGAAATAGAGGGCTCCTAAATGAAAGACTAGCACTGGTCGAGCTTTTAGTAGAATCTATAACAGAAGCTGCCATTGCACGGTAACTGTAAGAATCAATCAGAGGAAGTTAGAAAGGCTTGGGAAGGGAGATTGGATAAGCAATTCACAAAGAAGCATTGGGGGTATGTCTCCCAAATATGCAACAAACTATAGAAATTTTAGGATCTTTGCTTTTGAATTGGTTATGTGGGGTAGGGTATAAAAATACCTATGTAGACTGCAAAGAATTTTTCCTCAGGTGAACAGCAAATGGAGGTGTGATGGGGAAGAAAGAGGTAACTGAGAACATATTTTCTTTGAGTGAAATGAGTTGGTAGACTGTAAAGATTCCCTGTAGACTCTTTTGTCAGAGATGCTGGGTGAGGAAATTGGTGTAACTAAGGAATTGTTGTTTTTATTTATTTATTTATTTTTTTGAGCTATGATACAGAATCCGAATTGCCTGGGCATAAGGCCTTGCTGTGTTACTAGAAAATGGAAATCAGTCTAAACCAACTTTACTAGAAGTAGCTAATATAGTAACCGACATAAACATCTGGAATTGGGATCTTTAGGAAAGGGTAGGAGCAAATTACAGAAGAAAAAATGGGAATTATGGGAACAGTGCATGCAGAGGAGTAACAAGGTTTAAAAGAAGGCATAATTTGAATGAGCTATGTAACATTTAACTGATTAATAACTGGATAGGTTATAAGTGGTGTATAATGTTTGCAACTACGATTGTTAACGTGGCTTATAATGTGTAATGCTTGCAATTGGAATTGTGTCAATATAGTTTTCATTTATAGAAAAATAATATTGGCTATGTTGTAAGTGATAATTTAATAAATATGTTTATATTAAAAAAAGATGGCAGGCATCCATCTTTTAAATAAGTGTTCATTTCCCCCCCAGTCTTCTGAACCTCTTGGCTGTAGTGGTTATAGAACAAGCACCAGTAAGAGAACTAACCAGCAGGTTCTATTCAGGACTTTTCTTGTTAATCTTAAAGGAATGTACTTTAGACACTTTTTTGGATCTCTCTGCTTATTCTTCAAGGTTCCATATATCAGGCTAACAACCGATCTGAAGTAGGAACTTCATTTGTCAGCAACCTGTGGGATACGGATCCGATCTCGTATCCGAGCCGGCAACTTCTAACCTAGCATAGATCCGAGCTCCTAGCTCCTCCCCATACCCATAATCCCCTGCCTGCCCTAACTGACCTCTTCAAGCAACAGCTAGGTTCAGAGCTCTTGGCGTTTTGTGAGAAAAAAAAGTTTTTATATTTTTTCTTCTGAGTGACTGGTTGTGTGTGTGATAGGTTTACCCTTCTCCTTTTACATTTATATCTTACTTGTTTTATTTTAAGTATAATTCTCCCTCCCCCGCTGGTCGTAGCGTGTGTGTGTGACTGGATTAGGGGCCTAGTGAGTGTGCTTACTTCAGTATGTCGGAGGCCCCTAAGGCAATTTTTTCGAAATGCACCGAGTGTGGTCACAAGCTTTCACCGGCTGATGGCCACACTCGGTGCGTTAAGTGTCTTGGGTTTGAACACCTCTCATCGGGTTGCGCGATTTGCACGGCGTTCAACCCCAGGGCACTCAAGGATCGAAGGTCGAAGCTAGTTCTGGCGGGTCTTCTACCCCCAGACTCTGCTTCGGCCTCCGGTGCCCGCTACCCCCCAGGTAGCGGTCACCCCTGCCTCCCTTCCTCCGACCGGGACTCAACCTCCCGCTTCGGCTCCGGAGGATAGGGAGGCCAGGAAAGAGAAGCGGCGGGAGAAGCACCTTAAGCGGCGGGCCGAGGACTCTTCATCGGCCCCGCCCGCCAAGAGGGCTTCCCCGTCCAAGTCTTCTTGATCTCCTCCTCCTCTGATCCGATCCCCTTGTTTCTCCCCGGGTCCCGAGGAGGAGGTGATCCGGTCCCCGTCGAGGTCATCGAGGCGACAGTCCAGGTCTGCCTTGGTGGCCTCGTCGAGGTCCACTTTTAGCTTGTCTGATGCGGATATGGACTGGATGATGAGGAGATTCATCCAGGCCCAGATGCAGATGGGAGTGCTCTTGCCCCCCCCCCCTCTGGGGGGGAGCTCGACCCTTTTTTTCGCTCCAATAGCTCCTTCTCCGACCTGCATTCCGGGCTCGGAGCCGAGCCACGTTGGATCTGGGGGTAGGTCGGAGCCGACCGTGCTGGGCACGTCGGCTCAGACTATTCCCTCGAGTCTGTCGGATCCAACCTCTCGGAGCCGTGGGCCAAGCTTCGGATCCGAGGGATTTGGTGTGCTTTCGGCTCCGTCCCGGTCGGAGCACACTGGTCCTTCGGATCCGACGTTCTCGGCGCCGGGTCCGATCCCCGCTTCGGATCCGAGTGGGAGTCGGATCTCGGATCCCTCGGCTTTCGCTGCGGTGGAGAGGGCACTGTCGAGTGCTTCCAGGCCTCCGGTCCTGGCTTCGGGTCCCTCCTGCACTCCTTCTCATCTGATCCTGGCTCCCCTCATCCGGACCTCTGGGCAGCCTGCCTCAGCGCCTTTAGGAGTTCCAGTGGAACAGGTTACAGCCCGTGAGGACTCCTCGGACAGCCCCCCCGAGGAGATTCCCCACAAGGCAAAGTGCAAAAGGAGGCACATAGACTCCCCTGAGAGTCTCACAGAAGATACGGACTTGGATGAAGGGGAAGGCTCCCCGAGATCACCCCCTGAGGATGTCTCCTTTGGAGACATCATGGAAATGCTCAAAATCAGAGGTGGGTGGTCTGCCCCCAAGGCTTCCTCTGACGAGTCCGTATTCCTTGAGGCGTTCGAGGCAGGACCATCTACCTCTTGGGTGTCCCCTCCACCCGACCCCCTGGTGGATCTCATATCCTCTAGGGCTTGGAAGGAACCGGACACCGTAGAGCCGCTCCCCAAGTGTCCAGACAAAATTTTGAGCCCCCCTGCAGAGAGATCACATTGGATCAGAGGTCCCCCTGTGGATGCCATGTTGGTGGCTGCAGCCACTAAGAAAGAGTTGGCTCGAGAGCCCCACGGTTCATCCTCCGAGCAAGGAGTCTCGCGCGATGGACCGTCTTGGGAAGCGGGCCTTCAGTTCAGCGACCTTCTCTGAGGGCCTTGAACTATATGGCACACGTTATTAGGATGCAGCGGGACCTAATTAAGGAATACGCTGCTTCCCCCCCGGGGTCCATGTCGGAGGGAGACAAGGATTTGTACTCTTCCCGAATGGCCACCTCCGCTCTAATACCTCTATGCGGCTATTGTCTCATGCTACAGAGCGAGCCGCTAGAGCAGGCGGAGACGGGCTTGTCATGATGAGACAGGCCTGGCTCCATCACTGTGACTTCTCTGAACCCTTTAAGGCGTCATTCGCGAATGCCCCTTTTGATGGTTCTGCACTGTTCGGCAAAACCGTTTGCGACACTCTTGTCCAGAGCGAGAAAGACGGGAAGACCTTGTCTGCCGTCGGAGTCCGCTTCTCTGCGCCCCAGAGGTCCTTTTCCAAGAACCAAAAGGGTCAGAAGAAGATGTGGTTCCGAAAATCGCATCAATCTCAGTCTGCTCAGGACAACCAGTCCTCTCGTGGCAGAGGAGGACAGGGAGGACGCCGCCCCAGAGGCAGAGGGGGTCCGAGGAATTTTGGGTCCAGAGAACCTTTCTCTGAGAGGCCCACACAGAACCCCTGAGGGGTTTCCCGACTGCTCCACTCTGGAGGCAGTCGGGGGGTGTTTTTCGAAGCACCTGGCAAAATGGGAGTCCATAACAACGGATCACTGGGTGCTTCGCATTATATCCAGAGGTTACCCTAATTCCCTTCATAGCCAACCCCAGTATCAGAAGCCTTCCCGACATCCCACCCAGTCAAAAGAAGGCGGCCGCTGCAGAAATTCAGCAGCTTCTACAAAAAAGAGCCATTCAGCCCTTCCCCCCCAGATCAAGTCGGATCAGGGTTTTACTCCAGGTTCTTTCTGGTGCCAAAAAAGACGGGGGACTTGAGGTCCATTCTTGACCTCTCTTTCCTAAACCTGGTGGTACGCAAACAAAAGTTCCGAATGGTCACGTTGCAATCCGTCTTTCCCTTTTTGCGGGACGGCGACTGGATGTGCTCTATAGACCTCAAGGATGCGTACTATCACGTTCTAGTGGACAGGCATTCCAGGAGGTTCCTCCACTTCCGGCTGGGAGCCAGTCACTTTCAATTCAGGGTCCTCCCCTTTGGTCTCACCTCAGCCCCCAGGGTGTTCACCAAGGTCCTAGCGGTAGTAGCGGCCCACCTGAGACTCCAAGGAATTCAGGTCTTTCCATACCTGGATGACTGGCTCCTCACAGCCCCAACAAGGCATCTACTTTGCTCAGGCAGGGACTATTTTCTCGGTCTGGCTCCACTATTAGGATTAACCATCAACATGACCAAATCCTCTCTCATCCCTACACAGATGCTAGATTTTATAGGGGCAAGACTGGATTCCAGACAGATGCTTGCGTTCTTGACTACAGATCGACTTCGGAACCTGATGTTACACGTGCAGGCCATTCTTCATTTGCAAACTCCTAGGACAGAATTGATTCTGATGGCCCTAGGATCTATGGCGGCTGCAATCCCTCTGCTACCATTGGCCCGGTTGAACATGAGGGTTCTACAGTGGACCCTCCAGGTACAATGGTCCCTGTCTTGCAATCCTCTGTCTCACCCCGTTTCCTTAAGCAAGGTTTGCAGAAAATCGCTCCTGTGGTGGCTCCAGTCTCACAACCTCCACACGGGCCGTCCCTTCTCACTATCTCCACCAGTCGACACAGTGACCACGGACGCTTCTCGCCTGGGGTGGGGGCATTTTTCAGGCAGAACAGTCCAAGGCACTTGGAATGACGTAGAGACCTCTTTGCATATCAACGTCCTAGAGATGAGAGCGGTGCTTGTGACGTTGCAAGCACTACACAAATCTCTTCCGGTAGGGACAATTGCGGTACAGACAGACAATGTCGGTAGTCTGGTACATCAACAAACCGGGGTGAACCAGGTCTTACCCCCTTTGCCGCGAGGCCATGAGAGTGTGGGAATGGGCGATTTCCACCAACCGCTTTCTCATAGCAACGCACATTCCGGGACGGTCCAACATTTTAGCGGACAGGCTCAGTCGTACTATCCTGACTCCTTACGAGTGGTCTCTCAACCACCGAGTGGCAGAGCAAGTATTTGCCCAATGGGGGCGACCTTGTTGCAATCTTTTTGCCTCTCCTTCAAACACCAAATGCAACGATTATTTCGCTCTGATCCCCCCTCCGGGGAAGTCCCCGAGAGACTCTCTAGTTTATGCTTGGCCTCCCGGTCTGCTTTATGCTTACCCTCCTTTACCCCTGATGTTGAAATTGTTACAGAAGGCCAGGCAGCTGGGGAGCAGAATGATCCTCATTGCCCCATTCTGGCCTCGTCAGACGTGGTTCCCTTACCTATGGTCTCACCTAGTGTATCCACCATGGATTCTGGATCCCATTTTGGATCTCATCTCTCATCCTCTCGGTCTTCCAACTCCGAACCTGGTCAACCTCAAGCTGACGGCTTGGTTGCTCCAGTTCCACTCCTCATAAGGACTCCCGGGATCTCATCACCGGTTAAAGCCATTCTTGTAGCAGCTCACAAGCCTTCCACCGGGAAGGTTTATCGGAGTAAGTGGAAACGCTTCACCATTTGGGCAAAACACCGTCATTTAGACCCGTTTACAGCCCCGATATAGTCGGTTCTAGATTTTCTAACTTCTCTCTTTCACCAGTGGGCTAGTTCTTCCACAGTCAAGGTGCAACTGGCAGCAATCGCCTACTATCACGTGGGGCAAGAGTCTGGTCCTCTTATCACTTCCAAACTGTGTAAGACCTTCCTCAAGGGTACATTCCTCCTTAGGCCTCCAGTTAAAGAGGTGGTACCTCCATGGGATTTATCCTTAGTCTTGCAGGCCTTGACTGGTCCCCCATTCGAACCGGCTGCCACGGTTGATCTCAAATTTCTCTCTTGGAAGACAGCCTTTTTGGTGGCCATAACTTCATCCAAAAGGGTATCGGAATTGCAAGCCCTTTGTGTCAAACCACCATATTTGGTTTTTCACCCGGATAGGGTTTACCTCAGAATCAACCCGTCCTTTCTACCTAAGGTATCTTCAGAAGCGAACATCAATCAATCCATCAATCTCCCAGTGTTTTTCCCCAACTTTCATAACAAAGGAGAGTACAAGCTTCATTCCTTGGACGTACACAGACAATTACGTTTTTATATCCACAGAACTGCTGGTCATAGGCAATCCGATCAGTTGTTTATCTCCTTTGCCAAAAGTAATTTTGGAAAATCAGTTTCTAAGGTTTCTCTCTCTAGATGGATCTCGAGTTGTATTCTGTTAGCATATCAGAGTTCGGGAAGGCCTGCACCTCAAGGAGTCCATGCTCATTCTACTAGGGCTTTTGCCACTTCTGCAGCCTTTCAGGCTAGGGTTCAACTGGATGACATTTGTTCCGCAGCCACTTGGGCTTCATCTCGCACCTTTATCAACCATTATAAAATAGATGTTTCCCGAGGTAGAGCGTCCTTTGGCTCTGTGGTGCTCCGGAATATCCTTCCATGAAGGCCACCCAAGACTTAGGTAGCTGGGGACTCTGTCCCACAGGTTGCTGACAAATGAAGCTCCTACTTCAGATTAAGAAGTTATGTACTCACCGTAACGTTCCATCTGAGTAGGTATCTTCATTTGTCTGCAACCATCCCCCCTCCTTCCCCCTGACCGATTGGATCGCTCTTGTGTTATTAGCATATGTTCCCATTGGGACACCTGTTATCTGTTGTGCTATGGGGCAAACTTGATCTGAGGTCAGTTAGGGCAGGCAGGGGATTATGGGTAAGGGGAAGGAGCTAGGAGCTCGGATCTATGCTATGTTAGAAGTTGCCGGCTCGGATCCGAGATCGGATCCGTATCCCACAGGTTGCAGACAAATGAAGATACTTACTCAGATGGAACGTTATGGTGAGTACATAACTTCTTATTCATCTCTCATTACACTTGTTTCTTCAGGCTGTGATGATTATTATATATTTCAAGGATGCTTATGATTACATTCCTGTTCAGAAGAACAAATGATTTCTCTAGTTCAAAGCACAGTCTTACCTCATTTTCCTTTAGTTTAATTGATGGGTTTTTAACTTCCCTGAGTTTTTACAACGTGTCTGGCTCCAATAAATTTTTTTCTGTATAGGATTACACGAAGTTACTAGGCTTTTGGCCCTGAGGCCCTTACAAGCCTAGCCAAGAATTTAGCCCATGTTCCAACAAGTCAGCATCCTGTGCTACTGTCCAGCAGGGACGCAGGTGGAATCCCAAGGGTGTATTTTCTATTCTCCAGCCAGTTATCCAGATTAAGCTTAAAAAGGGTTAATGAGGTCCTCTGCTTTACGAGGAGAGGGAGTCTATTCCACAAAAGGAGTAGTCTGTGGGACACAAATCTGTCCTGCCAACAAGTCCTGTTGATGTCACAGACCAAGTTGAGGTCGCGTGTGCAAGTTACTCGAGTGGAGTTTGACTTGCGGATGTGCAGCAATTCCATCAGCGTGGGGTCTGAGATTGCTTTATATGCCAGACAGAAGTTACCTCTGAGGAGACTGTAGGAGACGGAGTAGAGGGACGGGGCTTTTAGCCTGTGTAGGGTAGATGTTTGAGGCCCTGGCTTCTCCGGGTGAGGAACTGCTGTGGTCTCTCCAGCTGCTGTATGTGCCTTGTGAGGTACATGCTGAAAGGGGCATTGTACTCAATAATGGGTCTTATAAGAGAAGAATACAGGGATGTTATGGCCACCTTGTCCATGGATGAGATACCCTTGCTCATGAGGTGGGCCATGTCAAAAGCTTTCCTTACAACTGTGGCAATACGGTGGTCAAAAATCAGTTTGCTATCAACTTGGGTGCCCAAGTCCCTCACGACGTATTGTGTGCTTAGGACCTTATTAATGTGATAATTTGTGGGGGCATCACTCTCCCCAAAAGGAATGATGATACCTTTTATGGCATTCAGTTTGAGGCCATGTTTCTGGCACCAGTCATTTGTTTGGGTGAGACCCTCTTGGAGGATGTCCACATCACTAGGGGAATTGATGACAGCACTCAGCTTGCACTCCTCCGCAAACTTGTCAGCCATTGCCCACTGGATTTGGCTTGCTCCTCCGAGAAGTATATCCGAAACAGCAGAGGCCCCAAGACCGATCTCTGGGGTACACATCTTGTTACGGGTCTACTACTTGAGTTGGCTTCCCCTATTTTGACTAGGTGGGTTCTATCAGTTAGTCAGTTTGCTACCCATCTGGTGACATATGGATTGATGCCTAGTTGAGAGAGTTGATCTATTAGACCTGAGTGGGAAATAGTATCGAAGTCCTTGGCCAGGTCAAGGTAGGCAGTGTGCACAGTCTTCCGTTCGTCTATGGCCTTGGTGATTGTCTCAAAGAAATCAACCAAATTTAACAGACATGACCTCCCCTTGACAAAACTAAACTATGTGGTATTAAGTGTCTGGAGGTTGCCAATCTGCTCCATGGCCTTGCAGATCAGGCTAGTTAGGCTGATGGGTCTATAATTTCCTGGATCGGTGGAAGCTCCACCTTTGTGCAAAGGGATGACACTGGCTGTCCTCCACGCGGCTGTTATGAAGCCGGTACTCTGGCTTTGGTTGAATAGGGTGCCTAATGGTGCTGCAAGTTCCTGCCCTGAGTTCATGTAGGATGCAGTCTAGAATGTTATCGGGTCCCATGGAGGCTATATTTCTTTGCCTTTGAGAGAGCAGTGATGACTTGCTGCCTAGAGATAAGGGGAGGGGGGCAGGTATTGGGGATGTCCTGTTTTACCGATGGGGAGGGACAGAGGAGTGAAGTTTTCACTGAACCTATCTGCCAGCAGGTTGGCTATATCTACAGCGTTTGTGTATGTGGTGTTCTTGACCACCAGTTCTGAGCAGATCTGGGTGCTTCCTTTGAGATTCTGGACATTTGTGAAGAAGGCCTTATGATTCTCTTTAGTAGATCTGGCCATTATGAACTTAAGTTTGCTTTGGAGGATTTCACTAGTGCTCTTATTTGCTTGTTCAGGCTAAGGAGAGATTGCTTCCAATTAGGCACCTGCTCCATCTTGGTCCTGGACAGCAGTTTTTTTCATTAGAGTTTATTTACAGATTTCCACCAGACAGGTTTACTGTTCCTTAAGGAGGATGATTTTGTCCGGTCTAGTATTTCTGATTCCATGCAGCTATATAAATGCTCATATAGTACTTTGGTGTAGATTTGGGCATTTGTACCAGTTCCTATGAAGGGGGGAGGGGGCTGCAAAGCTGTTGATACTTTCCTTCAGGAGGTTGTAATCAGCTTTGGAGAAGTTTTTTTTTGTTTGACCCTAGCTGGGGGGTCAGGGGAGATGATGACTTCGAAAGTGACTGCTTTGTGGTCACATCTTAGCGGGGATGATGAAAACTGTAGGGATGCTGCACTGGTTACTCATGTTGGTGAAAATATCTTGGTCTTGGTATTAACCTCTTGTGGGGGTGTTTTCCAACTGGTCCAAGGCATTTGCTTTGACGAAATCAAGGAATCTCTGGGCATTTGTGTTTTGGCGTGAGCATTACTTCCAGTCTGTGGTTGGATAGTTAAAGTCACCCAGGATCAGAGTAAAGGGTTGAATCTTGATAAATTTGAAGAGGTCCAGATAGGTGGAGTGGGCATCTTGAGTCAAAATTGGAGGGCTATAGCTAGCTATGATTTGAATAAGGGTATTGTCAATTGTTAACTGCACCTGGCGTGTTTCCTGTGCATCATACTGTGTGACAAGCCTAGAGGTGTGTTTGGGGTCTAAATGAATGATAGGATTAGTAACCTAGAACAGCTGTGGTGCTCTCTGCAGCTTTGAACCAGGTTTCTGTGACTGCACAAATGTTAGCTTCTTCCAGGATTAAGAATACTTGCAAGGAGTGCAATTTCATTTTTAGATTCCTAGCATTTAGCAGCATGACCTTTAATTTACGTTTTGATGATATTTTCATGTTGGTAGTTTTGACCTTATGGCATTGCCTAAAAAAGGCACTGTGGGGGAGGCAAGAGCCTTTGTAGGCCATCTCTGGCAAAGCATTGTGGTTTGTCAATCATGTCAACCCAGGCTGTCGGGTACTGGATCCACTTTGGAATGACACCAGAAACTAAGTCAGTTGTTAAAGTCGATCATTTTCTGTTTGTATTGAGGCATCATTCTGGGTGATGGTGGAATGCTTTTTAAGACTAGGAACATACCTGACTGGGACACGCATTCAGTGAGCTCGATCATGTCTCTTCATATAGTCTAGGGAGGTATGTCTCAAGTCATGCACTCCAACATGGACTATGACTGAGTCATAACAGTACCTGTTGAGAGACTTGAATGCTTTGGTGATGTGGCGGAGTCTGGCACCCAACAGATAACTAACCACAGCTTTTCTCCTTATCCAGCCTGGTGAAGGGCACATCTGTGTGTCTCACAATGGAGTCTCCTATGACTAATATGTTGAGTTTATGTTTAGGCCTCAGTGACTGTGAGAGGCAGGTGTGTGGACTATGTGTGGTGTGGTGGGCAGTGGAGTTTGCAGGTGTTTATGCCTTGGAGGTCTCTCTTGTTTGGGTATGCTTTTGTTGAGGACCTCTACATATGTGGGGGTTGTGTTGTATGGGTGGTGTTTGAGGTGTGGTGTTTGTGTTGCCAACCTACTCATTGCCAGGTGTACTGGTTTGTTTGTTTCGGGAGAGCGCAATGACACTATGTGCTTGATGTAACTGTATCTCTCAAAGATGTTCAGATATATCCATAATTGAAAAATGCCTTATTCAAGTGGTCTCCTGTGAAAATGTGAACGGGGCTCATTACCTTCACCATGGAATACTTCCTAGCCTGGAGGTTTCCTTCAGCCTTCTAAAACTGAATGTTGCTCCTTCCAGAGGGTGCTCTTTCCAGTAATAAGTGCTATATTCCAGTTTTTTGAAGGCCTTTCTGGAACATCTGGATACATTTCTGCAGTAGTCTGTCTGGGAGAGAAACTAGGTGTTGGACAGACTGTATCAGCATTCTGGGAAACATGATTTTTACCATTTTGATGGTACTTCTGGACATTTTGCATATGAGGAGGCTTCAGTAGTACCTCAGACTTACCCAGAGCAAATGTTTCCAGTTCCTGGAGATGATTATTCTTGTATTTCCCTGTATGTCCAAGGAGCTAGAATGGTTGCGGAAACAAAACAGGCAAAATGTGAGAGTTCTTTTCATTCAAGAACCCCCACCCAAATGAGGCTCTTGAGATGCTTCAGAACTAGTGTGAAGATGGGTGAAGGCTGCCAGCCTAGCCAGATAGAATTTTGTAGATAATTCTGTCATTTATAAATATTAATATAAGCCACAGACTTGCTCTCTTAAATGGAAAGAAATGGTGTTAAATGTGGAACTACAAAAATGTAACAGCAGTGCACTCTGCTGTAACAAAGCTGATAAATCAATTCTTTGTCAAAACCGGAGCTGAGATGTCTAGATAAAGGCATTCTGCTTGTTGTTTTGAGACCATTAACTCTGGCCTCAAAACAATAGGCATTCTGCCTATTGTTTTGAGGCCAGAGTTAATGGCTTGAATTTGCATGTATAATTTCGTTTATTGCTCTGGTTCCTGACCAGCTGCAAGATCAAAAGGGCTATGAACCTTTGAGAGTCTGTTAGCTTGGGAACCAGAAAGAAATGATGTAATCTGAAATGAATCAGTGGTACTGTGTTATCAATTTAAGGACTGAAAGAATGAGGGCATTTGTCTTGAGAACATCCAACTCGCCACTCTGTGCCTGAATGTAAGTAGGATTGTAGAACTGTTTTCTCTCTTAGATGTGGCTAGGAAATAGGAAGATTAGACTAGTTTGTTTTTCTGTGATGTCAGAACTTTTCTACTGTATTATTTTAAGTATTTCTCTGTGATCTCTTAACTTTTGACCAGCACTGTGTAGTAAGAAGTATTGTCTTGTGTTTTTATTATTTATTATAAAATATTTTTAAACCTTTCAACTGTGGTTGTTTTGTGTAGAGATAAGTTAAGCTCTGAGTACATTGCATGTATATAGTGATACTGTACCAGGTCACTCCAAATAAGTCTTGACTGTTTGGTTGCATTTACCATTTAGATAATAATAATGCACAGTATAATTGAAGACCCTTTCATAAGGGCCTTTGAGTAGCTGATAAATATTAGCTGGATGGTGGCAGTGATTTCTACCATATAGTCTGGGTAAAAGGGGCACAGCTGGAGGACCTGTGCCAGCCTTCTGCAGGAGTGTCTGTGTGATTGTATGTAACTCTTATCTCAAAGTGTGTGTGGGTCAGCTGCTTGGGCAGGGACATGAAGCACTGGTTGGAAAGAGAGGGTGCTGGAGGTTTTAACTTGCCCACTAGGCTGAGATCTGGACCCTATAGCTGTGCCATTGGGGAGTTTTATTGGGGACCTGGAGAGAAAGGGAGAAACCAGCCCCAGACTGACTGTGAACCCTGTGTGCTCTTAAGGGGAAATTGTACTAAATGTGTGTGTATTTATTATCCTTTCCCTGTATGGACGCCCCTCACTGGAGTTAGTGGTAAGGACTGAGGCTCCTTGATTGCTGGGCCAGTGCATGGGCATCACAATCACAACTAGCATGGGAACTATTCACATAAAAATTCTATGTGCAAGGACTGTGGAACACAACTGAGAAGCAGAAGCATGCAAATATAAAAGAGGTGATGATGTTTTCAGGCTGTCAAAACTTTTATACAAATATGGACA
Source organism: Protopterus annectens (assembly GCF_019279795.1). Lineage (NCBI taxonomy): Eukaryota > Metazoa > Chordata > Ceratodontiformes > Protopteridae > Protopterus > Protopterus annectens. The sequence goes on from NC_056735.1 coordinate 1,866,495,937, forward strand.
TTGACCTCCACTTAATGATGTCCAGTACTCCTGTCATCTGGTATGTAAACAAACAAGGAAGAACACACACTTGCCCACCGTTGCAGGCTAACCCTGACTGCATGGATATTAGCTTGGCATTTTCATATGACCCTAAAGGCAGTCTGCATAGCCTCTCATTAAAACACTTTGGTGAAACAACTCAGCAGGATGAAAGCATAGCCACATGAATGGATGTTAAACACTGGGGTATCTTCCTTCATTTAGTGCATAGATGGAATGTTCAAAGCTAGACCTGTTTGCATCCCCTGACAACAGCCATTTGAAGTTCTGATTAAGCCTCCATGCACTATGATCTTGATTAATGGATTCTTTCTTCATATACTGGACAAATCTCTTCCTATGTGCTTGCCTTCCATAGAAGACAGTTTTACTTACTCCTGTAGACAAAATCAGATTAATGTTGGAGTTGCAAGTCCTCTTGTCTTCTCAGCCCTTTTTGGCCTTTCATAAAGACAGAATGACTTTTAGAACCAACCATAACTTCAAGCCTGAAATTGTTTCTGAGTTTAGTTTCTTCAGACACCTCTTTTACTACCGGGGCAAGACAAAGGATTTCAGTGTATCAGACTAGCTGTATTTACGGGCAGCCATGGTGGTGCAGTGGTTAGCATGGTCCCCTCACAGCAAGAGGTTCTCCGGTTCGATCCTCGGCTGAGGTGCCTTCTGTGTGGGGTCTGCATGTCCTCCCTGTGGTCGCGTGAGTTTCCTCCAGGTGCTCTGGTTTCCTCCCACATCCCAAAGACATGCTGTAGGTAGATTGGACACTCCAAATTGGCCCTAGGTGTGAGTGTGTGCATATGTGTGCCTTCAGTTGAAGGTTGTGTGCCGGGCTGGCAACTCGATACCATAAAACTCCACTGCCAGTCATGAGCGGACAGGTGATCCGCTGTGGTGACCCCTAACTGTGAAAAGTCGAAAGAAGAAGAAGACTAGCTGTATTTACGTTGAAGGCAAAAAAAAAAGACAGCCAGTTTCCAAACAAACTATTTCCAGATGTCTGTCTCAGGCTATTCAGTTAGGTTATTCTCATCATGGAAAGATTCCCCCTCAGAAGGTAAGTGTTCATTCCATCAGAACTGTGGCTACGTCTGGGACTCTAGGAAACGAGTGGCTTCTAGAACTATTCTACTATAGCAACTTGATCATATGTGCACATTTTACCTAAACACTGTAAAATTGACTCTTTCCCCAGAGCAGTGTTTGTTATATCTGTTCTTCAGTGTTTTCTGGACTGTGATCCTTTTTATTCACCTTTACTCCTAGGGTTTTGCAATTGTCTTGTATAGCTTTATGCTACTGCATAAGAGATCCATGATGAACATAGTTCTGTTAGTACAGCTGAGTGACTTAATTTACCTATGTTCAGTTGTGGAAATAATTGTATCATAACAGTAGGTGATAGACTATCACTGTTGCAATACAAATGCTATCCTTCTATCCTTTTTTTTTCCCCAGTATACTCCTGGCTGGGGTGGGATCCCTGTCACTTTCATTCCTTGGTCTAACATTACTTTTGGTTACTTGATACATTTTTATAAAATATTAGGCTTCATCCTCCTTCCCTAGGGCAAGAAAGCTCTGAATTTTGAAGTTTGTGCATCCTATTTACACCAGCATGCCTAATTTGATTTCTGGTATGTGAGGAAGGTGCGCAGATGCTTGGTATACTGGCTTGTTGTCTGATATCTCTGGCTAGATGCCTCCCATATAGTTTTATGCTACTTATGCAGCGTTCTATTTGAACATTTGCAGTGATGAATTAACTTGTGCAACAGTAAATTCTGTTTCTCTTTCAGGGCCTCTGGCCTGCTAATGTCTGAGCAGGAATTGGGGAACCTTTAGTTTTTTTCCCCCATTTTCTTTTCTGGAGGAATGTAACCTGTAGATGTTCTTTGTGTTTCACTGTTGCAGTCCTGCTGTGGAAGCCCTCTGCCTGCCCGACTCCCAGGCTGGAGGATGCCCTGACCAACGTTAGTACGTTTGGGTATAAAGATAGCCAGCCTGCGTCATGAAATCAATCTTTCCTTGCCACAGAGCCCGAAGCTGTATTCAAGTGAGTCACTCGGCCCATACCAGAGAGAAGTGTGTCATCGGACAAGATAAGTTCCCCGTTGGGGAACTTTTTTTTCTTTCCTTTGCTCATGTCAGATAAAGTTAACCATTTCCATTGTGGTAAACAGATCCCACACAAAGACTTTCATTCCCTTCGTGGTCTGGGCCTATGCAGGTAACACAATGTCCCCAGTTGTCATTTCTGTGTTTGTTTTTAATACCAGGGTTATTGGGCGTAGGGGTGAATTTCTAGCAAAGTTCCTTAGTCAGCAACCTGCTCCTTCTTTGTCCATGGTGTCTGTTGGTTATTCCGAATCTGACCTTCCTAAGCATAAGAAAAAGAAACAAAAGGTTAGATCTTGGGATGAATGTCATTCCCCGCCTGCTTCTTCCTCCAGGCTTGTGATCATTGAGCAGGGTGAGATGTTTATGCAGCCCCCTGCTTTTTCTGTACTGGTGACTCAGTCCTCTGTTGAGACCCTTTTGGAGTCTGACATGCTGTGTCAGTACCTTCCACTGCTGCACATACCCTTGACATTGGCTCAGCGGTCTGGTCCATGACTGCTGTGCAGGCCTTGGCTTCTGAGGAGTGTGCACCACCCTGAAACTCTGTTACTAGGCCTCGGCCCACTCCAGCTCTGGTGCTTATTCAACACTCATGCGACACAAGCATCAGGTCGTCGGACTCTTAGGCCTAAGGCCTTTAACCACTCCTAGGCAGGCTTCTGCTTCAAGGCCTTCAGCTAGGCCTCCTGGTTCCACTTCACAGGGATCCCAGCAGGATATAATTAAACTAGCCAAGGACTTTATCTCTATTCTCAGATCAAGGCAAGCTCCAGGGGCTACCTCCCCTGAGAAAAGGAAAAGAGATGCTCCTGCTGAAATTTACCAGGATCCCCTTCTTTCTGAGGAGGACACAGACCGTGAGGACTCTGGGTCTGTGGAATGCACCCTCCTATACATATGAGGATTCTGATTCCAAATAAATCCTCCCTTCTGCCACCCCCCCTGAGGATTTCACCTTTGGAGAGACCGTCCATGCCATGAGTCATTTTCAGTGGGAGGCTCAAGACTACCCACAAACAAAGAAGAGATATGGGGAATTCTTGGACTTTCCCGAGCACAACCGTCTGGCTATTCCCTCCATTTTGGAAGTAGTGGAGGATGTCTTCTTGGAATTCTCCTTAAAATCCTATTCTTTTTCACCTGCACTGCATAAACCAGATGGGTTTTACAGGGTTCAGGGTTCCCATAAATACCTGTACAAAAGTCCTACTGCTGACCCATTAGTGATCACTCCAGGACCTAAAGGAGCCAGAGCCAGCTCATCCAGAAATCCTCTTCCCACAGATAGAGAACTAATCCCTGGACAAGTTTGGCAAAAAAAAAAAAAAAAAAAAAAAAATGTATGCATCTGCCACGCTTACCATGATGGCTTTAAACTGCTAATTTCCTATGATTGAAGTATCAACAGATTATCCTTGAACAGCTCAAACAAAGTTTCTACCCTTGAAGATAAAAACCTTGCCAAGGAATTGTCTGGTCTCTGTCATTCCATTGCTCAAGTAGCCAAACATTTTCTCCATTGTGGTTATGATGCCATGGAAGCATCTTATAGTGCTGCTATAACTGGATCTGTTATTAGAAGGCATGCTTGGTTCCGAGAGCAAGCTCTTCCAGACCATGTTAAGTCTTACCTTCTGGTTACCCCCCCCCCTGGATAAAAATGTTCTATTTGGGCTCAAGGCAGAAGAAGTACTTAAGATGATGGAGGATAAAGCAAAATCAGTGTAGACAGTAAAAGATTTCCTCCAGGTGCAGCCTCCAAGGTTTAGTAGAAATTATCCCTGCCGAACACTGGTCCTTTTTCTCCAGCCTAGGTGTAGGCAGAGGAAACCCCAAAGGGGGGATAGGCCAAATAGAGACAAGAGCTGTAAAAAGGCAGGCAGTGGACCTCAGCATCCCCCAGGCAAGGGAGTTCTAGACCCCAAACCACATTCAGAGAGCAGCAATGACTCGCCCACCCTCCCTCCACCCCCCATCCAAAGCTAGGAAGAAGGCCATTTCTTTTCTTGGATACCTGGACCCACATAACCTCAGACAGGTGGGTTTTGAACATTATTGCAAATGGCTACAAACTCACTTTCAAAAAGTATTTAAAATACTCTGGTTATCCAGATGTTCCCCAAACTGAAAAAGCAGAGGCCCTGGCTCAAATCCAAAACCTGTGCTCACAAGGAGCAGTTGAACTGGTCCCAGCAGCTCAACACGGGAAAGGATTCTACTCCAGCCTCTTCCTGGTCTCCAGAACAGGAGGTTCCTTTCGCCCCATTTTAGATTTGTCCAGACTCATTCGGTTTCTTCTGGTGCCAAAGTTCAAAATGTTAACGCTTCAAAAGCTGCTACCCATGATATCCATGCAGGCCTTTATAGTTTCCCTAGACCTAAAAGATGCTTACCTACACATTCCTATTCTGGAGTTCCACAGAACATTTCTACCCTTCAGGGCAGGATCCAGTCACTATCAATTTTCTGCACTGCCCTTTGGCTTATTTACCACACCAACAGTGTTCAGAAAGAGCCTGGCAACAGCAGTAGCCTTCTGCAGGACCAGGGGGAATCCAAATCTATCCATACTTAGACTACTGTCTATTTATAGTCCACAGATCAGACAAAACTCCTGAAGGACCTCAAATTCACCCAGGACCTTCTCTGTTCCCTGGTGTTCACAATGAACCACCAGAAATCCACCAGCCAAAAAGATTGTTTTCCTGAGGGCCCTTCTGGACTCCTCTCTCTCTCTCTAAAAAGCATTCCTCCCTTTCTGTTGGATTATTTCCACAGGATACAATTGAGGGATTGCATCTCAGCAAGGGAATTCCTACAAGCTCTGGTATAAATGACTTCACGTATCCTCATGGTTCCCCTTGTCAGGCTACACATGAGGAAGCCCCAGTTGGTATTTCAGAGTGTATGGTGCCAGAGCTCACAGTCCCTAGAGACCCAGATTCCCCGATCTCTTGCCCGAAACAAGAGTTTACTTGGGCTCAGGCTTGCTCCCAGAATCAGGGCCTCCCGTTCAAATTCTCACCACAGAGTTAAACCCCAACCACAGATACCTCAGAAACAGCCTGGGGGGGGCTCACTTCCAGAACCTCCGAACCTAGGGAAACTGTGATTTCAACTCCCAGGACAGATGCTTCAATTGGATGAAACTCATGGTAGTACAAAAGGGCCTGCTAGCCTTCAAGGAAATATGAGCACCAGGTGCGTATACTGACAGACAATACCACGGTAATGTCATACATAGGGAGGGACACATTCCTACACTCTGTGCCATCTAGCAATGCAAATCTGGGAAGTAGCACATTCTATGGGGTTGCAACTCATAGCACAATACTTCCAAGGTGTTCAAAATGCTCCGGCAAACCATCTCATCAGAAATTTGATGGACCCTCATGAATGGCATCTGCATCCAGAGATTTTTCTAACCCTTACCCAAACTTGGGGTGTTCACAGGTGGACCTCCTTGCATCTGAGGAAAATGCACACCTACAAAAATTCTGCACCAGGAACAGACGGAGACATCCTGGAAAACAGATGCCTTCCCCTTCTAATGGACTCAACTCTTCAGTTATCCATTCCCCTATTCCTCTTCTACCTCCTGTCCTTCTCAAAATAAGGGACGAGTGTCAAAGATCAATTCTGAAAGCTCCTGACTGGCCTAGACAGCACTGGTATCCCCTCCTCCTGAAGCTCACCAGTCACACCCCATGGCTACTACCTCAGAGGGTTAGACCTCCTCACCTAGAATGGAGGAAAGTAGTCCATCCCAACCTGCAGACACTCAGTCTTGCAGCTTGGATGATCCTACAATACCCACCAGTGGTACTACTTTAAGTATACAGGTGCTAGACATTCTCAAAGAATCTAGAAGGCCTAGCACTAGGAATTCCTACTCAGCTAAGTGGAAAAGGTTCTCTATTTGGTGCAAAGACCACCACCTAGATCCCCTATCCACACATTTCCAACATCCTGGAATACCTGACTGGGCTGCTCAATAAGGGACTATCTGATTCATCCATTGAAATCCATGCTTCTGCCGTCTCTGTATCCATGCCTTCTCACCCCCCCCTATTTTACTCCCATCCTCTCTTAAAACAATTTCTTAGGGGAGTGATTCACATTAGATCCCCCCAGAAGGAAACCTACTCCTCCACAGGACCTTAACTTTGTGCTAGAGAAGCTGACCTTGCCCCCTTTTGAAAACAAAACAAAAAACACGAGTGATGCAATTGCTGGTGTTGCTTTTATTCCATATGTAACATCACATCTGGTATCTTGGCATTTCGCCTTCAAAGGATAATACCCAACTTATGAACCTGCTGTTTATGTCCAAGTGCCCTGTTGACTTGATTAAATTAACACACCCATTATAATGGAACATTCAGCTTTAACAAATATTGCAACATTCATAAAATTTGATGTAGCATTTTGTATAATTATATAACAGCCTAATAAATATTTAATATTATAAAATTACAAAAATTACAATATTACATTTCTGTGAAAAGCTGAATGTCACTTATCTTATACTTGTATTACTTCAAGATTAAGCCCTCGAGGGTCAAGTGTTCTGAAGTTCAAAATCATTCGACTTTCTAAGTCCAACAATTTGGGCACAAAATTCTTTCCTCTGTGCAAAACAGGTTGACACAACACACGCTAACTAAAAGTTTCATCAGACCCACCATGTGCAGAATGAAAATGTTCAGCAACAGGATTACTCATATTATGATTGTGTATGTCTCCCAAATGCTCCAACACTCACTTTCACCGTTCTTTTCATCTGTCCTATATATCCTTTAACATTGTATTACATCTCTTGCCCCTTTTTGAGCCAGCAGCTTCTGCTGACCTAAAATTTCTGACATGGAAAACAGCACTGCTTCTGGCTATCACTTCAATCTAGAGGGTTTGAGTTGCAGACCCTTGTGGCAGTAGAGCCTTTTCATCTAATGTTGTCAATTTTCATTTTATCCTTGATGGATGGGTCCAGTTCAGACTACTGGAACAGACTGTGCCATTTCTACAGCTCATGCTGGCCAAAAACTCTTTAGCCTTTACCCTTTACGCGGAATGTTCCTCTCCCAATTACGTCATATATTGTTTGCCACTTTCCCTGACAGACTTGATCGCCATCGCTCTCGAGCTAAGTAAAGTTTGATTTTTCTGTTTTTGACTTTTCCAAGTAATTCCTTTTGCTAGTCACTTTCCTTTTAAAACCCTACCCACTGTTGCTTCCATCTTGTTTGAACTTCTCCTCTTCCTTTCTTTCCTTATTTACACTTTGGTGTAATGTCATCTAGCATCATTGATAGACTTTTGTTCTCGTAATTCTCTTTCTGTAAAAAAAAAAACAAACTTTACTGTTTATTGTTTGGTAGTGAGTGTTTCTGCTGTGAGGCTCTTCTGCGTAAGTGTGTACAGGTGTTTTAGTTAACTGCTTTTTTCGCCATTGCTGACAACTTATTTTTGTTTGTTTTCCATGGTGGATAAACCAAAGTTCGCATATGGTTTCAAATACCAAAAATGCGTACACAAAATACAACTGTCGGATAATCACCAGTTTTGTTTATTGCCTGTGCCCTGTTCACCTGCAAGAAGATTGTTCCATATGTCATGGTTTTAGTCACAGGGCACTTTTGGAAAGGAAAAATAAACTTATTTTGAAAGGTATGATACCCTTAGCCTTCAGTGAAGCTGTATCTGGCCCAGACAAAATAAGGAGCAAGACTGGTGTCTTCCCCTTCATCATCATCATCATCATCATCATCATCATCATCATCATCATCCACAAACATTTCAGACAAGCCTAAGAAAAGAAGTCTGTTGGTACCTTCTACACTGTCGGCACCTCTTCTGAAAAGATCAAAATCTTTGGTTCCGCCAGTTTCTTTGGAGCCAACTGCTCCATAGATAAATCTCCGGCCCCGAAGGTTCCTGTGGAACCGAGTGCATCTGTGCAGTCTAAATCCTCGACACTGAAACTGCTGGTGCAGATATTTACCTCTCTGCCTACTTCTTCGGCACTCAAGTTTACAATCTGAGGAACCTAGCATTGTGATCCTTCCAAGAACTTTGTTTTCTCCCTCGATTGATTTTTCTTCTGGAAGACCACCTTCACCTTTTTTGTAGAGACCAAAATCACCATCCACCTTGTCTGTGTGTTCCACCAAATGTTTAACTGAAAATGACATGGAGAGGTAGGAGAATCCTCGACTCCAGCCCCACTGGGTGTTGGAGCTGAACCTTCCTTCAAACCTCCAGTTTTTTTCTGCTCCGATCTCATCTGAAGCATTAGAGTTTTTGGCTTCGAGCCTTCTGGTGCTGACTACATCGGTTCCGGAGTTATCCATATCTTTGGAACTGGTTCTTGCTCTGAGGTCTACGGTCTATTTGGATCTCAAGACCTCACAGGCTGAGTCTGTTCTGTTTGCTCTGAGGGGCAGGAGTCCACTCCTATTTTTTTTTTTTTTTGAGTCTTCTCTGCACCTTGGGGCATTGGCACTGATAATCTCGGCCCCAGCTTCTGTCTTGGGAGCTGTCTCTTCTGAGCGGGGAGTAACCACCGTTCCAAGGCAGTCTTTCTCTGTTCCGGGCTCCCTTCCCTCTTCAGGGGAGCCAGCGTTTAAGGCGATGGAGAGAGTTCTGATCACCGTAGTCACAGTTGACCCCTTTCACCTCGGAGCAAGTATCCCTTTCTTCCTCACACCGGGATATTCAGCTAGCACTCCCACTGGATCAGCAGATGCCGAAACCTCAGGTATCCAAGATAACACTTCTTTCCTCTTCTGATACTTCCCCAGACCACCCAACTGAGGAGATCCCTAAAAGAGAAAGTATAAGAGGAAACACTTTGATTCTTCAGCGGGATCACCGGAGACACTGACTTCGATGAATGAGAGGGATCCCCAAGGCCACCCCCTGATGATGTCTCCTTTGGAGACAATCTGAAAATACTGAAGCAGATGGGTAACTGGAAGCCCCAAAATACTATTACTGAGGTGTCCTGTGTACCTGTAGGCTTTTGGCACTTGACCATCTGCTTCTTGGGTGATTCTGCCTGCTGACGAGCTCATCCAGTTGATCTCTCAGCAGGCATGGAAGGTCCCTGAATCTGTAGGACCTATCTCTAGGAGATTAGGTAAAATTATGTCTGCTCCTGAAGACCAGCTGTTCTGGGATAAAGGGCTAGGTGTGGATGCCATGTTTATGGCAGCAAACCACAAAGAAAGAACTGGATGACGAGAGTTCTCTTCCCATCTGCCCAATAGAGAGCATCTGGTGATGGATAGATTTGTGAAGCGGGTCTGTGCATCATCGACCTTTGCCTTATGGTCTTTGAATTTTTTTGTCACACTTAACTCCTTAACCAGTTCCCTTTGATGTCTGATTATCAGATACTCTGGCCGGATCTGTTTGTGAGAAAGTCCAATGTAAGTTTGCTTCCCAGTTGGCTACCCTGGAGTCTGTGTCTAACTCATCCATGAGGCTCATTACTCATGCAGTCAAAGGGACTACTAGAGCCTTGGGTTCGGGCATTGCCATTAGAAGACCTGCCTGGATGTGCCTATGTGATTTTGTGGAGGCAGTTAAGTCTTCATTCGTCGGTGCACCCTCTGATGGATCATCCCTTTTTGGTCTGAAAGTTAAAGAAACTCTATCCAGATGTGACAAAGATGGAAAGACCCTTTCTGTCGTAGGTATACATTTTTCCACTCCTCTGTGATCCTTCTCGAGGAACCAGAAAGGCAGTGGAAATTTGTGGTTCAGAAAATCCCAAGGGCCTTTTCAGGACACGTGTGGAGGTAGTTCCCCTAGGGGTAGGTGGAGGACTTTAATGGAAGACACTGTCCACAAGGCAGAGGTGGCCCACAGAACCGGGGTTTCTGGGATTCTTTTCCAGGAAAACCCTACCAGCTCCTGAATGGAGGCCCAATTTTATTTTGTTTTCCTCTGGAGGCAGTCTGGGGGAACTTATCCCTCCATCAAAATGCCTGACTACAAATAACTCCCAACACTTGGGTGCAGAAGATCATTTCCAGAGGCTATTCCATTCCCTTTTCCCTTCCTCCCCCTGTATGCAGAAAAGTCCCTGATATTCCACCCAGTCAAGTGGGAACGAGCAGTTTTAGAAATTGAAAAACTGCTAGAAAAAAGTCATCCAGGAAGTCTCATCACAACAAATAGAATCTGGAACGTATTCAAGATTCTTTTTAGTGCCAAAAAAGACAGGAGACTGGGGACCAATTTTGTATCAACTTATACTGAACAAGTCAGTTCGTCAAATCAAATTCCAGATGGTCACAGTACAGTCCATACTTCCACTTTTGGAAAAGGATGGCTAGATGTGCTCAGTAGATCTTTCCATATAAAAATGGACAGATGATCCAGAAGGTTTCTCCACTTCTGGCTGGAAGCTAATGACTACCAATTAAGAGTTCTGCCCTTTGGCCTCATCACAGCCCCCAGGGTGTTCACCAAATGTCTGGCAGTAGTAGCAGCTCATTTGAGACTACAGGGATTCGGAGCGTTTCTTTTCTCTGTCTAGATGATTGGCTTATTACTGCCCTGACCAGGCACCACTTGTTACAAGCAAGTGTTCGGGTACTTCACTTTTGTTCCTTTCTGGGAAAAACTGTAAACTACGAAAAATCAAAACTGACCCCAACTAGAACTTAGAATTCATAGGAGCACTCCTAAATACCCGAACTTCCATAGCATCCCATCCCCCTGTGAGGCTGCAGAAAGTAAAATTCAAGTCCAGAAGATCATCAACAGGAAAGTTACCACTCGTTTAGTCTTACAAGCACTAGGCTTCATGGTGGCAACAATAACCTTGGTTCTGTTAACAAGATATCACATGAGAATTCTACAATGGTTGCTAGCATCTCAATGGTCGGTACTACACTAGTCCATGTTGGACCTTATCTTGATCACCAATCTTTGCAGAAAAGATTTAGCTTGATGGATACACTCCAGAGACATCCGTATAGGCTGTCCCATTGTCGCACCACAAACCAAAGCCATAGTGATCACAGACTCCTCCCAGATGGGGTGGCAGGGTATTATCTGGGAAAGACTGTCCAAGGCACTTCGTCCCCTGCAGAGGCTAACTTGCATGTTAATGTACTGGAGTTAAGGGCAGTGCTTTTAGTGTTGCAAACCTTTCAGACTGTCCTCTCTTTGGAAACGGTTACGATTCAAACAGACTATGTCATTGGTTTGGTACATCAAGAAAACGAGAGGAACCACATATTATTCCCCATGTTGAAAAGCTCTGAGTGTGACAATGGGCGATCTCTTCCTTCCGCTTTCTGATAGCAGTGGACATTCTGGGGCGTTCCAGTGGGATAGCAGACTAAGCAGATGCATTCTTCTGCCTCATGAGTGGTCTCTCAATCCGAAGTTGACTGAAAAAACATTTTGTTGGTGGGGACAGCCTTGCTGCGATCTGTTTGCCTGTCCCCTAAACAACAAGTGCAGCAACTGTTTTACCCTGATTCTCCCTCTGGGGAAGTCCCCGGGAGATGCTGTTCTGCACACTTGGCCCTCCGGACTGCTGCATGCCTTTCCCCCAGTTCCCCCAATTCCAAACTTCCTACAGAAAGCTATCGGGGTGAAGAGCAAAGTAATCCTCATTAGACCCTATTGGTCTTGACAGATATGGTTCTCCTTCCTTTGGCATATCTGATTCAGCAACCATAGGTTCTGGACCAGGTGCAAGATCTACCATCCCACCCAGAGGGTCCACTTAATCCAAACATTGTGAACCACAAGCTCACAGCTTGGTTTCTCCATTTCCATTAATAGCCAGGCTTCCTTCACTTTGTTCCCTGGTACGCCATATTCATTTGGGCTTGCATAAACCAGCTACAAGCAAACTTTATGCTAGTAAATGGAGAAGATTTACTTTTTGGGCTTGTGACTAGAATGCTGATCCTTTTTCAACACCCATTGATAAGATCCTAGAATTTTAACTTCGCTTTTCGAAATAGGAGGCCCTCACTCTACCATAAAAATTCAATTAGCAGCTATTTTTGCTTTCCATAATGGTTTTGGAGAATCCTCTTTGGCTTCTCATAAACTTTGTAAAGCATTCTTGAAAGGAATACTCTTGTTAAACTACTATACAAAGATCCTACTCCTCCTTGGGATTTAAACTTAGTATTACAGACCATCGTTCAGCCTCCTTTTGAGCCATCAGCTAAATGTGATCTAAAGTTTTTGTCCTGTAAGACTATTTTTTTAGTGGCAGTAACTTCTCCCAGAAACATTTTGGAAATACAGACCTCCTTATCTGATTTTCCACAAAGATTGTGTCACTTAGAACCACTTCCTCCTTTTTACTCAAGGTTGTGTCAAGAGTCAAATATTAACCAGACTATTCATTTACCAGTATTTTTTCTTAATTTCTGTAACAAAGGTGAATAGTGCTTACATTTGCTAGATCTTCACAGACAGTTACGCTTGTATCTGTATGGAACCAAGAATATAAGAAAATCCAATCAATTATTTGTGTCCTTCTTGTCTACAAGACTTGGCCAACGAGTGAGCAAAGTAATGCTAGCCAGATGGCTCGAAGAGTGTATTTTGTATATCTATAAGAAGAAGAAAATCAGTTTATCTAGATCTTTAAGGGCACATTCTACACATGCTGTTGCTACTTCAGCAATTTTTCAATCTAGATTATGATATTTGTGCAGCAGCAACTTGGGTTACTCCTCATACCATTTATTGCTCATTAGAAATTGGATATGGCCTCCAGGGAAAGAACATCTTTTGGTTCTGTGGTGTTCAGGAATATCCTTCCTTGAGTCTTCCCAAGGTCCTAAGTAGCTGAGGACTCTGTCCCATTTATTGAGAATAAAATGAATATTGACAACATCAGATAAAGAAGTTATGTACTCACTATAATGTTTTCTCTGTGTTGTCCATTTTCATTTAGCCTCGACTTTCCTCCCTCCTTCTCCTTGCCCTATGAAGTTTTTGATGTAACGCATAACGTTTTTGCCGCTAGTGTTACTGTATATGTTTCCAGGTATGGACTTTCTGAAGACTGTTGGGTTACTACTAATTTTTTTTTCTGCAATCTCAATCTGAGGTAATTGGGAGTGTTCTGGGTAAGGGTAAAGCTTGAGAGTTTTTGGCCAGAGTGTGCTGGAGTAACAGCCGAGTCGGTTCCGATACTTGGACCTGGACCCATTTGTCAAGTATAAATGAAAATGGACAACACAGAAGGAATGTTATGGTGAGTACATAACTTCTTTTTATCTTCCACAGGGATAGGGTCCCTGTCAGAATGCCCAAGGTGGTCATGACCCAGGCCATTTATCTCCCTCCCTTCTTTCCCAACTCTCAAAACAAAGGGGTGAGAACTCTGGATTCCTTAGCTGTGCACAGACAGTTATGTTTCCACCTGGACAAGGCTAAAACCTTGAGGAAGACTGAACAGCTGTCCATTACCTTTGCCGTCATTCAGAAGGCAAGCCAGCCTCTAAGCAAAGTGTTTCCAAATGGGTTTCCCATTACATCTCCTTTTGTTACAGCTCTCATGGCAAAGTACCTCCAGGAGGAGTCTGGTGACATTCCACCAGGGCAACAGCAACTTCTGCCTGCATTAAGGGTGTCCCCATCAAGGACATTTTAGTAGCTGCCACCTGATCTGTGTGCATACCTTCATGAAACACTACCATTTGGCAGCTTCTCCAAGTCTAGAGCAGGCTTTGCCACTGCAGTCCTGTAGGGCATACTCTCCTCTCCTTAGGCTCCTTCTCCCTCCTTTTTCAGCTTTGGGAATCTTTCCAATAATCAGGACTGCAACAGTGAAAAGCAAAGAATATAGTACAGTTGTGTACACTTAACATAAATGTAGATGTTCAAGTGTATTCACTGTTGCAGTCTTCTTTCCCTCCCTCCTGCCCTCCAGACTTCCTTCTGCAACTCTGCCAAGGGACCATTCCTGGGCTTCTTTGTTCTATCAGGTTATCAATGGATACCTCCTGTCTTCTTAAGGTTCCTCCTAGTTGGGGGTAAGAAAATACTGATTTCATGATGCACGCTGGCTACCTTTATATCTGAGCGCTCTGACGTCAGGGCGTCCGCCAGCCTGTGAGCTGGAAAGAATTTTCTCTGGTAGTCTGGTCGGCCGAGGGCATTCATGGCAGGAAACCCCAATAGTTAGAATTGCAACAGTGAATGCACTCAGAACATCTACATCAATAAGTGTATACAAGTGAACTCTGTCTCTCTCTGTCTCTCTGGCCTTATGCCTAGCTTTTGGGATGATAGTCTGGTTCAAAGGACGAGAAAGCTCTAATACAGTATGGACAAATGCTTGCCGTCTATGGGGAGCATTTTGATTGCTCCTTGAGGGCAGGTGTCCTCCATGCCTGGATAATGGTTCTGAACGCTTGAAGTCATGCCAGGTATCTGTGACTCCTTGGAAGACGTTTTAGTAGTCAGGATTCCTGCAGATATGATCTGCTCAGAAGTCTGCTGATGTGTTAAATTTCTGCATGGTTATACTTTAATCTAGGTTAGGTTGCTTAGAGTTATTTATTTTATTATATTTTGTCTATTTAATCGGTCAGGGACCGTTGTCATTTCCTATGCTGGTCTTTTCTTTTGGGGCTTCTGAGTGCTCTTTGAATGGTGAATGTTGGGAGGTGTGTGTGTGAGTATGTGTATATGGATTCTCTTCACAACTTTCATATTTCAAAACTTTGAATTGCAAATGGTCAAGATGATCAAAGTTTTTAAACTTGAAATCTTTTGAATGGAGATCACCATACCGCGCGGAATGGGACATTTACCAATTTCCTCACTGTAATGTGATCTTGGAGTTGATGTACTTATTTGACAGGGGGTGCGGGGGTGTAGGGGGGCTTGCCACACCTGCAAAAAATATAAAAAAAAAAATTTAGATTTTTTTATTACAATTTTAAAGTTTCAGAACTTTGATCTTATGGTCTCGACCATTTGCAGTTCGAAGTTTTGAAATCTTCGAGCTTGTAAAGTAGATCTGTATACAAATGTATTTGTGTGTGTGTATGTGTGTCTGGGTATTAAGTATTCGATCAAAGTATTCTTGTTCTAAGTTTAGTGGATTTTTTTTTATACTGTTTGCCGTGGAGACCAATGGATTTAGGAATTGGGCTATGTGGGATGTTGACCCCGAGGAGGAGGCTTGCCACTCAGTTCTTGGAGTGGCATGCATTAAGAGTTTCTGGCAGTCTACCAACCAGGTAGATGGCTTGCTGCAGGATCCTTTGATGGATCATCTTCTGTAAGATGGTTGCTGGTGAGTTTCATGGAATATGATGCTGAAATGGAGTCTGTAATTTCCCAGATGTGTAGATTTTCATTATAGGAAGATTTACAAGTTTTAATTTTTATGTTTTATTTTGCCATAATGGATTTGACTCTGGCATTGATGAGTTTATTGAGGGGAATGGGGAGGGTAGGTTGTGTTTTTAATGTTTTAAATTGTGTATTTTTTCTTTGAGTTTCTCCCTAGGGGTTGTTGTGTGTGGATCATAGTATGAGTGGGCAGTTCTCTTCTTAAGTTGTTGACATTTTTGTATTTTTTACATTTTCTTTACAATTCTTTTGGGGGGGAGCTGTCCTTTCATTTCTTTGAAAGAAGGTAGGTGACTGTTGGCACATTTGATTTAAGGCTATATAGTTTTAATGAGCTGCTTCATGTGATCAGTGGTACATGGTTTGATTCTCTGCATCTCAGTTTGCCTGATGTCTGTCCCTGAGCAAGTTAGTTATTCAGACATTGGTTCTGAGTCAGCCGTGCAAAGGTACATATGTATCCGGTGGACTTGCCAAGTTGGTAAATGTTTTAAAAAGTAGGTGAACTTGTCCCAAAGGCCCTTCTTAAATTATGATCTAGTTAAAATAAGATGTACATAAGTTTATATATAAAAAAGTACAGTGAACTGCTAAATTAGGTAGTGAGAAAACTATAATAATGCATTACCTGTGTAGTGCATGGAGTGTTACAATTATGCTTTAAAATCAATAGACTGGCCTGTTGAGCATCCTCTCAGCACTGTTAAGAGCATAGTTTCAAGCTTAATGGTGCTGAACGGCCACAGCAGAAGAGCAGCAGGAAACCATTCAATCAACTGAAATGCTTTAGTCTGATATTTTTTTTAATCAGAACAGTGTCTATCATCTTTCCAGTGCTCTAGGTCTCTACGTAGCAGTAGTTAGTGTTACAGCTTACTTAGGCATAAAACACTTTATGCTACTACACTCTCTTAAATTTTGTAGTACATAGGAGCAAGTAAAGCTTCACACCCTACAAAAAATTATGATCAGGTCTTTCCGATCATAAACCAGGAAGATGTTTATAATTCAGTCATTGTTGTAGTAGCCTAAGCTATATGGAACATATCCTGTCAGTGATCGCATGTCCGGCTAGCTTCAAAAACTTTAGGGCACCTTCCATGTATTTGTATGTCCTCTGCAGCTCGAAGATGAGCTGGTATAGAAGTGTATTTATGGGCAGCAAAAATGAGAACATTTGTACTGTTTAAAGCTTCTAGTAAAACTCATTCTTTGCTGTGTCATCGCAGGTTTGTTAGCTAGATATCTCGGGTCCTGTTAGAACACTGAAACCATAGGATTGGTACCTTTGGCACTCACTAGTGATGCCAACATACGCTTCCCCTTAAACTCACTTTTACCCATGACTCCATATTCCTGCTACCTTCTCCTTATTTCATTGTTGCCATTTAGACAACAGTGTTTCCTGAGCAGCTTGGGCATTTTCCCGTGTGGTTTCTAGTAGGGTTTTTTTTTTTTTTTTTTTGTAGCCAAGTGCCTTTTCAGCATTTATTCCTTAGTAGTTCAGCAGAAGGTGGTAGTTACAGGCTTCTTCAGCACCTTGTTGTTATCAGTTTTCTAATTTCTTCTTTGTAACTATCTTGCCTCCCATCCTCCCCCATAGCTGCTCAGTTGGCCTACTTGTTCTAATTCTTATTTTTCCCTCTTGTAGTAGAGTTGTGTGTGTAACTGTACAGTTGTGCCAGTTCTTTTTTGGTGTAGTTGGTTCAGCTAGTTGTGTATTTAGATGTCTGTAGTGTTATGATAAGGAGGGAAAGCCAGGCTTCAAGAAATAAAAGTCCTGTTGTCACAGAATTCCACAGCAGGACCAACATGACTCATGTTTAGTACTTTTAGGGATGTTACACCAGTTTAGTGATTGCCTTCATGTAAGAATTTCAGAGCAAGAGCCCTGGCAGAGTGAAGAAGTATGTGGTACAGGCTGTAATTCCAGCAGACTCTGCACTGACCCTGTCCTCAGTGGCACTGATGCTGAAAAAAAGGCTGAGGATCAGCCTGTCATGGAAATGTTAATGTCAGCTAGGAAACCAAGAATATCTTTTCCATCCGCTTCTGGCATGGTTATACGTCTTAAAACTCCCTCTCCCCAACAAGCAAAAGTCTTTGGGCGTTACTGAGTCCTTTGCACCCTGAAGTCAGTCTGGTAGTTTTTTTTTATCTGAGAGAGAGCTCTCAAAATACTTTTCTTCCAGACCATTCTTGATGACTTTAGTCAGGTCTCACAGATCCCTCCAAAGTCCAACCCAGGTCAATTGGAAGTACATGATGTTCCAACTTCACTATGGTATTGTCCTGGCCCCAACAATTCTCGCCAAGGCATTCCACAGACCATCCCTGCTTCTGTTCCATTTCCAGGCCTGGTTCTGCACTCGCAATGAAGGAACCTCTACTGACTGGCATGTTGGGCCCCAAGGTGCTGGTAGACCTTAACATTTCCTGCGCTGATGGCTTTGGCACTAACATCCTCAGCACTGTTCCTTTTGGTGCCAACTGTCACAAAGGCCTGTGTGGATGGTATTAAGCCTTTGACTGTGTTGGCTTCGGTGACATTGATGCCACTTGTGTTGGAGTGCTTGGCATTCGCCTCATGTCTGAAGATCCCTGATTTGGCTTCGGTCCTGGAGACTTTGGTGTCATTGGTTGGTTTGGAGCCAACCAGTTCTGTACTGGTTCTGACCTTGTTGGCACAGAGATTTGGTCCTGAATAATTCAGTGGATAACTTTGTAAAAGGAGTTACTCGTAGCTCTTTTGAGACTATTATGTCAGCAGTACCAAGCTCACCTTTTGTTACCATCACAGTCTTGACATTAAACTGACCATCACTGAGTCTCCCTCAGTGCCAGAGGACTTCTAGACCAGGACTGGTGAGATCTGAAGATCAGTCTTCCTAGGGTAGTTCTGATGAGGACTTCTATTATAGCTCTCTGAGGACAAGGATGTGCATGAGGAAGCAGCTGGACTTCCCCTGGGAGTCTCCCACTTTGGATGCAGATCTAGATGAAGGGAAGGGTTCCCCATAATTCTCTCCAAAGGATCCTTCCTCTCTTAGCAATATCCTAGAAGTGATAGAGAGAGGGGATTGTGACTCATCAACTATCCCCTTTCCCAAGAGCAGATCTTGCAGGAGGCTTATAACTCCTGTCCTGTCCATCAGCAGCATGAATAGTGCCTTCCCCAGATAAACATGTGGACATGGTCTGCGGCAAGGTTTGGAAAGGACTGGATGGGTGGAGCCCATACAAAGAAAACCAGACAGGGGTGCTCCATGCTTCCAAAAACAAACTTTATTGGGTGGGGCAAATAGCCTTTTATTAATTCCATCATGGTGGCTGTGGCTATGGAGGAGGACATCCTGGAGGACACCCAAGCCATCCATCCTCCTAACAAAAATTTCTGGATAATAGGCTTGGGAAGTGGGTGTATGTGTCCAGCACGTTTGCCATAACAGCTTTAAACTACCTGGTGTATATGGTTTGTTTTCAGGGCAGAGACTGAACAGAAAGCATTTGAGAGTTTGAAACTGTTACCAGCTGGGGAAAACAAATCTAAGTTAGAGCACCAGGTAGCCACCATGAGTAACATTTCATCCCTGTCCATGTGTCTTTTACATAATGTAACAGTTGGAGCAGCAAGAGCCACAGGGTCAAGTCTAACTGTGGGAAGATGAACTTGGCGTGGCTCACGGATTTCCCCGACCACTTCAAAGTGGCCTTTGCTAATGTCGCCTCCTGTAGCAATTTGCACTTTGGGCAGCAGGTTAAAGACGGACTATGTGTATGTGAGCAGGAAGTCAAAATGCTCACTGCTGTTGGGGCCAAGTTCATTATACAGAAAGATCCTTGTGGAGCAATCAGAAAGGGGCCAAGACATTTTGGTTTTCCAAATCCCAGCATCCTCCGCATAGATGGCAGAAAGGCCAAGTATTTTGGGGCAGAGGAGAATCTCCATCTGGATGCTACTCAAGTGGAAGTGATGGCCCTTGTAACCAGGGGAGTAAGGGGTCATTTTGCGGATGTATGACCCCAGAAAGTTTGCTGACTGTTCTCCTCTGGAGGCAGTTGGGGGACATTTCTCCTTGTATTCTCCTGCATGGATGGCTGTCATGATGGATTTCTAGGTAAAGATAATCCTATCCAGAGGCTATTTCATTTAATGTTTGGTATTAAACCCCCCCCCAGTTCTGACATTCCAACCACCCTGCACCTCCTAGGCAAAGGGAAGCATCATTAAAAGAGGTTCAGCCCCCCCCCCAAAAAAAAACGAAACAGGTGGTCGCAACAGACAATAGAGTATTTGAATTTTACACCAGATTATTTTTTGTACCCAAGAAGACCAAGGATCTCTGGCTGATCCTCTGTCCGAGTCTACTCAGTTAATTCATAAAGGAGACTTACTGGAATGGGTTGGTGCAGTCCATCCTACTGTACCTCCAGGCAGGGGAATGGAGGTGCGCTCTGGATGTTCTTCATCTCACATTGCTGCAGTCCTTACACTTGGGTAGTCCGCTGTCCTCGGTCGGCCCGAATATCAAAGTATTAGGCTGACGTCGGTCAAGGCACTTAAGACTGACATCAGAACGTCAGGGTACAAATGCGCATGACCGACGTCATATCCTCAGTCTTTTTTGCCGCATGGTCCGATGCAGAAGCAGCGTTGCAAGTGCCGTTCGGCGTTCTGAAATTTTTCGAATTCGGAGTTTCAGACCGAGTCAAAGTTGGCTAAGTACCCCGTTGGGGAATATTTTAGTTTTTTCTTGCCTCAGTGGTTTACCGGATGTCAGAAAAAGTGAATAACTGTATTTCTTGTGGGAAGCAGATACCGCATAGGGATTATCATACTTTGTGTATTCCTTGTTTGGGGCCTGAGCACAACGTTGTTGGGTGTCGCTTTTGTGCTAGGTTCAATAAGCGCACTATTAAGCGAAGGTTAGATTGTGCCAGGTTGGTCTTTGGGAAGCGGTGCAATTATAATATGCCGTCGGATGCTCCGCGCCGCTTCTCCGAAGAAGCGCAAAGACAAAGCAGCTAAACCCAGGCAAGAAGAGACGTCCGTACCGGACGCCGGTTCTTTAGAGGCGTCAGTGGAACCGGTGGTTCCGCCAGAGGCTTCTCTGGAGTCCCAGGGGGAGACTTTGATATTGCAGGATGTGGCCTCTCAGGAGGCAGGTCAGGCTGAAGGGGCTTCTCAGGTTACTGTACTCCCCTCCCTTCCTAGGGTGGTTAGGCCCTCTCCTTCTGTTTCCAAGGCTTCTCCCAGAGGCAGGCCAGGTTTAGCTTCTGTTGGTGTCACTCCTAGTTCTTCAGGATCTGTGCCCAAGAAGCACATGCTTAAAATGGCAGAAGATTTAATTACTTTGATTAGAGGTTCTTTGCTCCCTCCTGATAAGAGGCCTAGGGTGGAACCAGAGTTGGGGAGTTTTGAGCAGGCTTCGATGTTTCAGAGTCTTGGCTGAAGACTTGCAGGAGTACTCTCCTTATTCTGATTCTGATGCAGATGATTCGACTCCTTCTGCTTCTCCTCCAGAGGATTTTTCTTTTCAGAGACTCTTCATTCCATGAGGGAACATTTTAAGTGGGAAGGTCAGGACTTCTCTGATTCCAGGAAAAGGCTTAGGGAATTTTGCTTTTACCCCAGCATAGGCCTTTGGCTATACCACCTGTTCTGGATGTTGTGGAGGATGTGTTTGCAGAGGCTTCACTTAATCCTGATTCTTTGCCTCCTGCTCCTGTTAAACCGGATAGGTATTACAGGGTGCCTGAGGCTCATAAATATCTTTATAAGAGTCCTAGGGCGGACCCAGAAACTGTTAGTCAGGGACCTAAGGGTGTCAAGGCCTCTGTTGTAAAAATCCGGTTCCTCCAGATAAAGAGGCCAGAGCTTTGGATAGATGGGGAAAGAAAGTCTATACTTCTTCCACCTTAGCTATGAGGGCTTTGAATTGCCAGTTTCACATGTTGAAATATCAAAACTATCTTCTTTCTCACTTGAAGTCTAAGGTAGATGCTCTGGCGGAAGGCATTGAGTGTAAAGAATTACAAGATTTGGTGCATGTCTCGGAACAGGTGGGTAAGCATTCTTTACAATGTGGTTTTGATGCTGTACAGGCCTCGTCTAGGGTGGCTGCCACTGGTTCAGTTCTTCGCAGGCACGCCTGGCTGAGGGATCAGAATTTATCTGACCATGTTAAGACGAGGATTTTGGATGCTCCTTTACAGTCTGATGTGTTGTTTGGTTCACCTGTGGAGTCAGTCTTGAAGAAAATGGAGGACAAGGCTAAGTCTATGCAGGCTGTTAAAGATTTTTGCAAGTTCAGCCTCCAAGTTTAGTAGGAATTGGCCTGCTAAGGGGTGGACATATCCTTCTTATGATTCTCAGTCTAGGGGTAGATCTAGGCGTGGTAGGGGCAGAGCTCAGAGTTCCTTCAGACCTAGAACGGGGAGTTCACCTGCACAGTCTTCGGTGAGGGCAGGGGCCAGTCCTTTCGTAAACAGGCCCAATGACCTACCTTTTCAGCTGCCAGATCCTTCTTGCCTGGCAGCACCTTTGGGAGGAAGGTTGGCACTCTTCAAGGAAAATTGGAGTTTGATTACTCAAGACAGATGGGTATTGGATATCATACACCAAGGTTACAAGTTTTATTTCCATACATTGCCTCCTTTCAAAGGCATGCCAGACGTTCCTCCTCAGCAAAGACTAGAGGCTCACAAACAAATTTCTCTGCTACTTCAAATAGGGGCCATACAACCGGTCCCTCTACCAGAAGTGGGCCTAGGATTTTATTCTCGCCTGTTCCTAGTACCAAAGAAGGGGAACACGTGGAGACCAATTTTGGATTTATCTATCCTCAACACATATCTGGACATTCCCAAGTTCAAAATGTTGACGTTACAACAGCTTTTGCCTCTGCTGGGCAAAGATCACTGGATGGTGACTCTGGATCTCAAGGAGGCTTACCTTCATGTTCCTATCAGGCTCAGTTGCAGGAAGTATCTGCGTTTTGGCTGGGACTTCTCATTATCAGTTCTCTGCATTGCCCTTTGGCTTATCTACTGCCCAGAGTGTTCACGAAAGTTCTGGCTCCAGTGATAGCTTTCTTCAGGCTAAGAGGAATACAGATCTATCCTTATCTGGACGATTGCCTGATTCTGGCCCAAGAAAGGACGAACTTCTTCATCATTTACAGTATGTGATAGCAGTGCTAAGATGCCTGGGGTATTCTGTGAACGAAATAAAGTCCAGTCTAGTACCCTCTCAGGACATGTGCTTTCTGGGTGTGAGACTGAATACAGCGTCCCAGATGGCCTTTTTGACCCCGGACAAACAAAAGAATCTTTCTCTTTACTTCCATCAATTGTCTCATCAGTCCAGGCTGACTGCAAGGACAGTCCTTCAAGCCTTGGGGTTCATGGCATCTTGTATTCTGGTGCTTCCCAATGCCAAACTGCATATGAGGAAGCTACAATGGTATCTCAAAATGTATGGACACAGCACTGCCAAGATATGGACACTGTCATTCAGATAATACCTTGCATTCAAAAGGAGTTTTTGTGGTGGGCTCAGGAATGTCACCTAAACAAGGGACTCTCTGTGACCCGACCAGAGGCGAGTCAGATTCTAACGACAGATGCCTCAGACAAAGCTTGGGGAGCTCATCTAAATGGAAAGTGGGTACAAGACACGTGGCCTGCCAGACTTCAACATCTACATATCAACTTGAAGGAGATGTTAGCAGTCCAATTTGCATTAATAGCTTTCAAGGATTTACTTCTTCCAGGGCAGGTGTTGGTTCTAACAGACAACACAACTGTCATGTGGTACATCAACAAGCAAGGGGAACGATTCTTATCCTCTATGCAGACAAGCAATGATTTTGTGGGAGACTGCTCTCAGTTTACAGCTGAATCTTCAGGCAAGGTTTCTGCCGGAGCACAGAACTCCTTAGCAGATGTGTTGAGCAGACAAATTATGGATCCCCACGGTGGAAATTGGATCCTCATGTATTTCAGAAATTGACAGTGTTATGGGGAACTCCAGACATAGATCTGTTCGCTTCTCCACTAAACTACCAGCTGCCAAAGTTTTGCACAAAAAGGTTTCATCCCACAGCTTGGAAAGTGGATGCTCTTTCATTCAAGTGGAGCAATCTTCATGTGTATGCCTTTCCACCTCTGCCTCTCCTCCCAAAGGTACTCCTGAAGGTGAGACAGGACAAGCCAAAGATGATTTTAATAGCTCCAGATTGGCCTCGACAGCACTGATACCTATTACTGAAAAGTCTGGTACGGGAGCCTCCATGGCCTTTGCCTTCGATCCCACACCTGCTGTCTCAGGAGAACAGTCATTTACTCAATGTCAAACTTCACTCTCTACATCTAACAGCCTGGCATATTCTGTTTTAAACCCTGGAGGGTCTCAGCTTCCACAGCAAGTTTTGAATGTTATTTTGGAGGCCAGAAGGCCTAGTACAAGGAAAGTGTACGCAGATAAATGGAAGAGATTTTTATTTTGGAGTACAGCAAAGGAATTTGATGTTTCTAAGCCTAATTTAAGTGTGGCTCTTCAATATCTTACTGAGTTACTGGACAAAGGTTTGTCCTTCTCTTCTATTAAGGTTCATGCTGCAGCAATTTCTGCTCACTATGACTGTGACCCACCATTGTTTTCTCATCCTTTGTTTAAGCAATTCCTTAGAGGGGCAAAGAATATAAGACCCCCACGTAGAGCTCCTACTCCTGCTTGGGATCTCAATTTTGTGTTGGAGAAACTCACTCTACAACCTTTTGAGCCTGCAGCTACTGCCGAGTTGAAATATTTATCATGGAAGACTGCTTTTTTGTTGGCCATTACCTCTGCGAGAAGGGTGCCTGATGGCGGTTGAGCCTTTCTTAATTTTCCATAAGGATAGGGTATCTTTGCGTACTAATCCTTCTTTTATGCCTAAAGTGGTTTCTAGTGTGGCTTTAAACCAAACTATTCATTTGCCTACTTTTTATGCAAACCCCCAAAATAAAGGGGAAAAGATTTTGCACACTTTGGATATACACAGGCAGTTGCGATA
Organism: Protopterus annectens; assembly: GCF_019279795.1. Taxonomy (NCBI): domain Eukaryota; kingdom Metazoa; phylum Chordata; order Ceratodontiformes; family Protopteridae; genus Protopterus; species Protopterus annectens. The sequence continues at coordinate 1,866,520,515 of NC_056735.1, forward strand.
TTATTTGAGCAGAACTAAAGGGTTCAGGCAGTCTCAGCAGTTATTTGTTTCATTTGCTTTGGGTTCTCAGGGCAAGCCTGTGTCAAAACAAACTATTTCTAAGTGGATTGGGTTTTGTATTGCTTTCTGTTATTCCCATCATGGTAAGGTGATTCCAGCTGGGATTAGGCCTCATTCCACTAGGGCTACTGCCACTTCTACAGCTTTTTAAGGGGTGGCAACTAAAGATATTTTGGAGGCAGCTACTTGGAGTTCAGTGCATACTTTCTCTAAGCATTACCACCTTCCACTTTACTCTAAATCTAGGGCTGATTTTGCCACTGCAATTTTACAGGGCATTTTGGCAGCTCCTAATGCTTTATAGTTTTGCCATCCTCCCTTACCTCTGCTTTGGGATTCTACCCAAGTGTAAGGACTGCAGCAATGTGAGATGAAGAACATAGTACAGTTTTGTACCTACCATAAATGTAGATGTTCGAAGATCCACATTGCTGCAGTCCAATTTACCCTCCCTCCTTCCCCTCTGTAGTTAGAGGCGGTTGTGTGGTTTGGGTTGTGAATATTGTGGATATTGTATATATTGTACATATGATTAGTGCAAGGGTGGTTGGTTGTTTTTTGCTGTCTTTTGGTTTTGACCTTTCTTTTTAGGGTCTTCTGACATCTGGGGCAAGAAAAGACTGAGGATATGACGTCGGTCATGCGCATTTGTACCCTGACGTTCTGATGTCAGTCTTAAGCGCCTTGACCGACGTCAGCCTAATACTTTGATATTCGGGCCGACCGAGGACAGCGGACTACCCAAGTGTAAGGACTGCAGCAATGTGGATCTTCGAACATCTACATTTATGGTAGGTACAAAACTATACTTTCTTTGGGATGCTTCCCTTCATATTAAAATGGACAAAGCATCAAGAGGATTCCTCCACTTCCAGGTAGAGGCCAGTTGTTATCATTTCAGGGTCTTACATTTTGGTCTCACCACAGTCTCCTTGGATGTTCACTAAATGCATGGCCCAGTTGAGGCTTGTATGCATCTTTTAAGAATACGTTTCTTCCTATGCCTAGATAATTGGCTCCTGGTAACCCCATTGATGGCTCAGCTGGTGATAGCAAAACAAAGTTTACTCCAACTGTGACCGTCTTTGGGAATAACAGTGAATGTGGACAAGTTCCAAATGGAGCCCTTAGGACCTTATATTCATAGGCTGTCATCCTGATACTTGCAGACATTTTGGAAGTTCTTCCACAGGAAAGGATTTAATCATTGATGACTGAAGTGGCTTCTCTACTTTAGCAAGATCAAACACCAGCAGTTCAAGTTCTCAAGGTCCTAGGTCGCACTGCAGTGATAATAGAAATGGCTTTCAATGCTAGACTCAATATGGGGATTCTGCTGTGGACTTTTGTACAGTGAGATCGGTCATCAATTACATAACAAGGTCAGACTTTCTTGAATGGTCAGATGGAGTTTAACCTAGTGGTTGAACCCTGCCAACATTTCCAGAGGATCCCCCTTTTCCAAACCCATACCATTCAGTGGTTATCATGGAGTCATATGCCATGGGGTTAGGGATTGGGTATTGTGTGGCCAAGATGGTGCAAGGTTCATGGACTGCAAAGGAGGCCTCCTGTAACATCACCATGCTCAAGATGGCAGACATTCTCCTAGAACTGCAGAGTCTATACAACTGGACAATAAGGCAGGTAAGAGGTACTTGAGCAAACAAAGCTGAACTAAATCTTTTCCCCTTGTGCAGAGAAACAATGAGAATATGGGAATGGGAAGTTGCCTTGCAACATTTTCTGATTGCAGTGTATATACCCAAGTTTTTCAGTGTGATTGCAGACAAGCTCAGCAGGCACATCCTTCCTCACAAGTTGTCCATTAACATCAAGGTAGGACACAGCATATTCAAGAAGTGGGGGACACCTTTGTGACCTATTTGCTTAACCATTCACTATCAAACGCTGTCCATTCCTCCTGAGGACTACGGCAAAAGACAGTTACCTAAGGAGTACACTGTCCCACGATTGGCCCCCTGGTCTCCTGTAGGCATGTCCTCCACTGCCCCTCATACTGAAGCTACTGTATAAAGCTAATGGTTGCAAGGCTGAACTCATTTTTATAGCCCTTGTGTAGTTCAACTAGATGTGTTCCCCTTGCGGCTGCCACACTTGAAGGACAACCCATTCTCCTACCACAAAGTTCCAATCTGATAACTCACCCATCCTGATGGCCTCATCTGGGTGTTAATTCCCTAGGTCTAACCACTTGGCTTCTCCAATTCCAGTAGTGGACAGGATTTCTTGGTTACCCTTGGATGTTGTTGAGCTAATAATTGCTTCCCAGAAAGCTTCAACCAGAAAGATCTGTAAGGGTAAACAGAAAAAATTTTCAGTGTGAACTTCATATGAGCTGTTTTCACCTATTTCTGTACTGCTGGATTAAGTGTTAGCATTTTGTCACAGTTGTAAAGAAAAGAAGCTAGTTACTCCTCAGTCCTTCTGGCAGCAATTTCCTGCTTTCATGCGGGATTCCCAAATCATTTATTAGCAACTTAACCTTTACGCAAGGC
>NC_056735.1:1866530593-1866613093 GCF_019279795.1 Protopterus annectens
TCTGGGTGCAGAACTGGACACATCAAAACAAATGGCATTCCTAACTGCAGAAAAGAAAGAGCAACTTCCTCTCTACTTCTTGGCTTTAACAAAGCAGAACCATCTAACTGCAAGAAAAGTGCTACAAGCTCTAGGCTTCATGGCATCCTGCATAATACTGGTCCCTCATGCCGGGCTGCATATGAGAAAGCTACAGTGGTACCTAAAGAATTTGTGGTCCCAGCAGAAGCACAGCCTAGAAACCAAAATTCCAATGATCCCATGCCTGAAGCAAGAGTTCCTATGGTGGGCTCAGGCCTGCCAATCAAACACAGGATTGCCCTTCTGCAAAAGCCAACCAAGACAAACCATCACGACAGATGCTTCAGACCTCGGTTGGGGGGCACACATGATGGACAAGTGCATTCAAGGCCTATGGACTCAAGACCAGCTGCATCTGCACATAAATCTAAAAGAAATGATGGCAGTAAAATTGGCAATCCAGGCATTCAGAACTTTTCTCCAAGAAGGCCAGTTGATGATAAGGACAGACAACACCACAGTTATGTGGTACATCAACAAATAGGGAGGCACACACTCATACCCTCTATGCCGGCTGGCACTGGACCTATGGGATGTGGCTCTGAGCTACAACATTCAGTTACAGGCAATTTATGTACCAGGGAAGGAGAACATTCTAGCAGACATATTAAGCAGAACTACAACAGATGCCCACGAATGGATGCTGCATCCCGACATCTTCAAAACCATCACAAGAGAATGGGGATTACCACAAATAGACTTGTTTGCATCCCCATTCAATCACCAGTTGAAGAAATTCTGCACAAGGACTTACCACCCACTTGCTTGGAAGGTGGACTCCCTATCTTTCAGTTGGAAAAACCTGACAGCATATGATTCCCACCACTTCCTTTGATGCACAAGGTGCTTCTGAAGATCAAAGAGGAGCGTCCGAGGATCATTCTGATAGCCCCAGACTGGCCAAGACAACATTGGTATCCACTGCTGAGGAGCATGTCCGGGAACAAATATGGACACTGCCCTGATCCCATTACTGCTAACACAGAACAACTACAACATCCTGCATCCAAGCCTAAAAACTCTGCAGCTAACTGCCTGGAACATTACATAACAGCAATTAACCCAAATTTATCCCAAAGGGTTAAAGACATAATCCTGGAGGCTCGTAGGCCTTCAACAAGAAAGAATTATGCAGCAAAATGGAAAAGATATCTCATCTGGAGTACTGCAAGGGGCAAGATGTGACACTGGTGAACATAGCCAACATCCTGGAGTACTTGGCGGAGCTCTTCCATACAGGCCTGTCCTATTCTTCCATTAAGATACATGCATCAGCTATTTCAGCAGAATACAGCTTGGATCCTCCTGTCTTCTCGCATCCTCTGCTCAGACAGTTTCTGAGAGGAATTAAAAATGTAAAACCTCCCAGGAAACCTCCATTGCCAGCATGGGACTTGAACTTTGTGCTAGAAAAACTGACTCTTCCTCCTTTCGAACCAGCAGCAACAGCAGAATTACAATACTTATCCTGAAAGACTGCTTTCCTGCTGGCAATAACTTCAGCAAGAAGGGGCTCTGAACTACAGGCATTAATGGCAGTGCAACCCTTCCTGATCTTCCATTAAGATAGTGTCCATGAGAACAAATCCTACATTTATGCCTAAGGTGGTATCCAGAGTCTCTTTAAATCAGGCTATCCACCTTCCTACATTATTCCCCAACCCACAGAACAGGGGAGAAAGGCTCTTACGTACCTTGGATGTACACAGACAATTACGCTACTACCTGGACAGGACAAAAAACAATAGAAAAACTGACCAGCTTCTGGTAGCATATGCAACAGGAAAGGAAGGAAAACCAATTTCTAAACAGACAATCTCCAAATGGATAGGAAATTGCATTAGATTTTGTTACTCCTACCATGGAAAGAAAACTCCAGAGAACATCAGGCCTCACTCCACAAGGGCTACAGCCACTACCACAGCTTTCTTACGAGGAGTGGCTACCAAGGACATTATAGAGGCTGCTACTTGGACCTCCGTGCATACATTTGCCAAGCATTATAACTTACCTCTATACTCTAGATCCCGTGCTGGTTTTGCCACTGCTGTTTTGCAAGGGATCCTAACCACACCATAATATCTTCTCTTTTCCTCCTCCCCTAGTTTAGCTATGGTATTCTACCCATTTGTAAAGACTGCAGATGCATCCTTGAAGGACATAGTACAGTTTTGTACCTACCATAAATGTAGATGTCTGAGAGGAATGCATCTGCAGTCAGGATTACCCACCCTCCTTCCCCTCTGAGGTACTCCTAGGGTATTTGCCAATCTTCAGCTAGCTTGGGGGGGATCTATTATGGTGTATTTGTTTGTATATATGTACATACATGCTTATTTTGTGTGTTTGCTCTCTACTATTTGGAAACTTTGACATTTATCCAAATTTAGCCATCCAAGAGGGCACCTGGCATCTGGGGCAAGAAACACTGAGGAAAATGGCGTCGGCTGATGCCTTTATACCCGAATAACTGCCGCAATGACGCCGGGTGAAGTGCGACACCAGCTGAAGCCAGACCCAGGCTTTGGAACTGCCGATCAAGGGCTGCCTGACGACAGGACAACCCATTTGTAAAGACTGCAGATGCATTCCTCTCGGACATCTACATTTATGGTAGGTACAAAACTGTACTGTATATATATATATATATATATATATATATATATATATATATATATATATATATATATATATATATATATATATATATATATATATAATGTGTGTATGTGTGTGTATATATATATATATATATATATATATATATATATATGTGTGTGTGTGTGTATGTGTGTATATATATATATATATATATATATATATATATATATATATATATATATGTGTGTGTGTGTGTGTGTGTGTGTGTGTGTATATATATATATATATATATATATAAAAATCTATATAGAATAACAGCCTACATTTAAATTGGAGCCTGTGTGCTGAGAGACAGCCTTACAAGACTATCTGCAAATATATAGAGCTGAGTATATTTTTCTGTGTTCTGTATTATAGAGCTAAATTGTTGCTTAGATATCTGTTGTCTTACTGTTCTGCAAATACACAGAGATCAGTATATATTTTTTTGGTTTTATAATTTGCACTGTGATTCCTCACATCTCTCTTCCCCACCCCCTCCCTGTTCTTGGTTGTAGTTTAAATTTGGTGGCTTTTGCAGTGCCCGCCCCACTGTAGATTTGATCTAGGACACTCCCCCAGTCCCATCTCTTTACCGCATTCTACCTAATGAACCCTTTCTGCACTTGCTTTTAGTCCTTTTTAATTTAATTAAATTTTTTCAAACTGTGTGTGGACTAATATTGCTACTTACTCAAGTGTGCCAGCTTGCACTGCATGTGAATTGTTTTTACTACTGTTTTTGCTACTTTTCTGAAAAAAAAAATTGTAAGCCTGTTTCCTCCCTTTCCTGTAATTAGTGTTCCAGATACAGATTTGCTGTATCCAGGACTGTTTGTAAGCTTCTGAGCCCCGCAAGCCTTTCTGTGTTGGAGGGAAGCCTTCTAGCTTATCAGTGGGAGTGGTAAGCATTCGGTAAGCTGTCTACCACATAAGGAGTGGTTCTGGCCCAGAATTTGTAGTTATTGGCCGTTTGGGCGGTCATCCATCTCTCTCAACTTTCTGATTTGAAGGCCTGCATTTGCACTTGTTTCTGTCCTGTAACTCCTGGGCCCATCTCATTTGCTCACTCACATTTTTTTTTATCTGCTTTTACTGTATTTGTGTTTCTTCCTACTTTTATTTTGCTTTTGCGTCATCTTAAAAGTACTCCATTGTATTTATTACTGCTTGGTGTAACTCATTCTAAGCCTTTTAGTTTAAGCACTTGGGCTTCAGACCAGTTATTTTACATTAAGAAGGTTTGTGGTCTGCACTATAGTGGCAGAACAGGTAGCTTACATCCGTCTAAGTTGGGAACTGCTGATTGAGGGCTCAGTGTCTGTTATTCTAAAAGTGTATTAATTCTGGTTTAAGCACTTGGGCTTCAGGCCAGTTATTTTACATTAAGAGGTTTCGTGGTCTGCTCTCTTGTGGGAGAAGAGGCTGGACTCTACCCTTCTGAGCTGGGAATTTCTGGTTAAAGGCTTATAGTGCCTGCATATCTGAACTGCTTCTTACTGAAATTGGTGCACCTTGTTTGCTGTAGCATAGACTAGATCCAGGCCTGCTGAATCTAGCTTTGTTTGTATAACTTGAGCACTAATCCAGGCATTCTTTAAAGTATTCAATTGTATTTATTACTGCTTGGTAGTAACTTGATTAAAGTATAGCTATCATTCTAAGTCTTTTGGATTAAGCACTTGGGCTTTAGACCAGTTGTTTTACATTAGGAAGGTTTGTGGCCTGCACTATAGTGGCAGGACAGGTAGCTTACATCCTTCTAAGTTGGGAACTGCTGATTGAGGGCTCAGTGTCTGTTATTCTACAAGTGTATTAGTTCTGGTTTAAGCACTTGGGCTTCAGGCCAGTTATTTTACATTAAGAAGGTTCGTGGTCTGCACTCTTGTGGGAGGACAGGCTGGACTCTAACCAGAAATTTCCAGTTCAGAAGGGCAAAGGCTTATAGTGCCTGCATATTTGAACTGTTTCTTACTGAAATTGGTACACCTTGTTTGCTGTAGCATAGACTAGATCAAGGCCTGCTGAATCTAGCTTTGTTTGTATGCTTGCTGTTTGTGTGCTTGTTATTTCCCTGAAACGCTAATTCCACCTAAAACTCGGCTTTTCAGCGCTTCTGTGGATCCCTAGTGATATCTGCATTGCTTACTGTACTTATTTCTTTGTTTCACTTGAAAGAAAGTTACTGTTTGTCGTTTTTGCATTTAAGTTACCTGTAACACATTGCATTTAAGTTACCTGGCACTTGCTCACTAAAGCAATTATATAAGTCAGCACTAAAAAATTAAAAGCACTACACCCTCACAAACCCCTCTTGAGTACCTTGTTCTCCATTGGCCCTTTTTTTCAATTATAAAGGAATTCCCAATACTATTCTAGCATGTCCAAAGGTCAGTTGTCAATCTCCTCTCTGGTCCAGCTGGTGAATCTGGGAATCTTGAGGCAATGTTACAACTGCTTCATGTACACAGACAACCCTCTCCTCCTCCCAACAAATTCCAACACATGTGAGAGATGCAACCATATAGCCAAACTGGAGGCTAAGCTCTCTCTCAACTCAGTATTGGCGTAACCAGTCAGGAGGAGAAGGAAACCACACTCACTACAATTCCAGTCTTACATAGACCTACCACGACAGCAAACCAAACACATAAAAGCACAAAAACATACTCGGAGGCTCTAAATAAAATTCTGCCTAAGCAGCAGACACCCAAGCAACCGCTACCCCAAAACAAAACACGTGCAACACATAGCGCACAAAGCCAGTGTGCCGAACAGTCACAGCCCTTAAGGCTAAACAACACATCTGATACACTTGTAATAGGTGAGTCTATCGTCAGGCACACTGACGTCCCGCTCACCAGGCTGAACAAGGAGAAGGTCACGGTGAGCTGCCTGTCGGGCGCTAGGATCCGCCACATAACACAAGCACTCGGGTCACTCCAAGGCAAGTACAAATATGACTCAGTCATTGTCCATGCTGGTGTGAATGACCTGAGACGTACCTACCTGGACTACATGAAAAGAGACCTAGAGGAGCTCTCTGAGCATGTAGCCCAGGCCGGTATGACCCTGACCTTTAGTAGCATCTTACCCTCACCAAGAATGATGCCACAACATGAAGACAAGATGATCAATTTCAACAATTGGCTTAAGTATTGGTGTCATTCAAAGGGGATCCAATGCCTGTCAGCGTGGGATGACATGCTCGACAAGCCATGATGCTTCACTAGGGACGGCTTGCACCTGTCACCCCTGGGCTTTCGGATATTGGCAAAGGCTCTTGCTACCCCCATAGTGCCTTTTTTAGGCAAGTCTCTAAAGACAAACCCACCTCCATAGGTATCACAAGGGATAAGAAACTAAGAGTAATGCTACTCAACGCCAGAAGTCTAAACCTCAAGATGCACGCACTCGAAACTCTCCTTAGCATAGAGAACATTGATATCTGTGCAGTAACAGAAACCTGGTTCAAGGCTCCCGAGAGCACCCCAGCACTACCAGGTTATATCTCATACCATGCTTTTCGGCCCCCAAAACTTGGACCGAACCACAAAAGGAGGGGGAGTATCAATATTAGTCAGATACCCACACCTCCAGGTTGGTGGCACAGCACGAAGCATCAGAGACTGTCCATGTGCAGCTAACAGTGGGTAAAACTGCCTTCCAGTTTATAGCCTGCTACAGACCACCCTCCCAAACCCAGGAACCCCACTCGGCCTTCCTGAGAACACTGGAAAATATGAAGGTCTCTCCAAACACCATTATATTGGGCGACTTCAACTACCCAAACATAGACTGGGAGCATTACTCTAGCTCCAACACCCTAGCCCAAAGGTTCCAAGAATTTATAAACTCAAATGCTATGGAACAACTTGTTACCACTCCCACAAGAGGGGAAAACATACTGGACCTGATCATCACCAACATGGGGACTCTATGCTCCAGACCAGAAGTGTATCCCTCACTGGCAAGATCAGACCATAAACTAATCTCACTGGATATTCACATCCTGACCCCACCTCCTGCCCAGAAAACCACAGTGAAAAACATTTCTAAAGCAAATTTCACACTCCTCAGAACCGAGGTGGAATCCTTCAAAGCCCCCGGGCTGTGGAAAATAAGGCCCAGACCGCAGAATCCTTTATAAACGCATTCTGTGAACACCTTCAGGAATGCATGGATCATGCAATCCCAAATAAAACCAAGACCCAATCCTCCAAAGGCAGACATCCTGTCTGGTGGACCCAGCCATAAACAAACTATACAGTAGAAAGAGGAAGCTACTACATGACGGAGCAAAATCCCAAAAAGGGAAGGCATCTCTGATCAGTATTAGCAAAAAACTACGGGCACTCATAAAATCGTCTAAGGCCAGCTTCGAGAGGAAAACTTGCACAGGACACTAAGGATAATCACAAGGCTTTCTTTAATTATGTTAGGAACCTGGGTGGGATTTCCCAGATATGCTCAGAATTAGTCCAAAATGACAAGAAATACACCAAACCCACAGACATTGCCAACATCCTAGCTGACAGGTTCAGCGCAAACTCCCCCCCCCCCTCCAAAAGGGCAAATATCTATCCCAGCAGAGTACTGCCCCCCTGACATCTCAGATGCTCAGGTAAGAGCCTCTCCAAAGCAAAAAACACAGCATCAATGGGACCAGACGGTGTTCCGGGCTGCGTCCTACATGAACTCCAAGAAGAGCTAAACCCAAACATAAATGTACTGTTCAATCTCAGCCTTACTACAGGATATGTACCCAAAGAGTGGCGTACAGCAACAGTGGTCCCTCTCCACAAAGGTGGTGCCTCAACGGATTCTGGAAACTATCGCCCCATAAGCCTGATTAGCTTGGTCTGCAAAGCTATAGAAAGGATCATCATGGACCTCATAAATAAAGATATTGGGGACCTACAGACACTGGATCCTACCCAGTTTGGCTTTAAGGGTATATCCTGCCTCTTAAACTTAAACCTGGTTGATTTCTTTGAAACACTCACCAAGGCCATTGACTATGGGAAGGTGGGTCCACACAGCCTACCTGGACCTCGCAAAAGCCTTTGATACAATACCCCACTCGGGCATTATAGATAAGCTCACCAGCTTAAATATAAACCTGTATGTCACTAGATGGGTTGCGAATTGGCTCAAGGACTGAACCCATATGGTTAGAATTGCTGGAGCCATGTCAGACTCCAAACCAGTTACAAGTGGCGTCCCACAAGGCTCAGTCCTGGGACCTCTCTTGTTCAGTATATATTTCTCGGAGGTACAGGCCAACACGGAAAGACTGTGGCTGACCAAGTTCGCAGATGACTGCAAACTGGGTGCCATAATAGACTCTCCAGCCGACACAAGCATCCTCCAAAAGGGCCTCATAGAAACAGACAACTGGTGCCAGAGCCATGGCCTCAAGCTAAATGCCAAAAAGTGTATAATCATCCCCTTTGGCAAAAACAAAGTGCCCACAAATTACCACATAGGTGGTAATCCATTAAGTACAGAAGAAGTAATTAGGGACCTGGGGACCCAAGTTGATAGCAATCTCTCATTTGACAACCAAGTGGCCAAAGTGGTTAGAAAAACATTTTATATATCCCACCTAATCATGAAGGGATTCACATCTAGATTAGGGGAGGTCATCGTGCCTCTTTACTCATCCCTCATCAGGCCCATAATTGAGTACAATGCCCCTTTTGGGATGTACCTTACCAGACACCTGCAGCAACTGGAAAGACCCCAAAAGTACCTCACCAAGGGGATCAAAGGGCTCAAACAGATGCCATATGCTGCCCGGTTAAAGAAACTCCAGCTCTACTCAGTGGCATACCGCCTGCTCAGAGGCGATCTGTGCCTGACATATAAAGCCATGTCCAACCCAGAATTAATGGACATGCTGCACCTCAGAAAATCAAAATCCCATCGAGCTACACGCTTGAGAGACTTGAACCTCAGCACTGAAATAAATAGGACATGCTGGAGGGACATATTCATAACCCAGAGGCTCCCTTCACTCTGGAATAAAATCCCACTCCAGGTTAGGCAGAGTCCCTCATTGACTCTCTTCAAGAGAAATCTTGATGAGTGGATGGGAGATCATAGGTTTACCCCTGGTATCAATTCTGTGTCACTGTTAGACAGAGGCACAGTATACTAACCTTGAAAAAGGGCATAGCAAAATTAATTTAAAGTGGGTGGCGAAAGCCAAACACACTCTGGCTAGGCTTATAAATGCCCTAGGGCAGATAGCCTAGTATGAACCTATGTATGTGTGTGTGTGTGTGTGTGTGTGTGTGTGTATGTGTGTATATATATATATATATATATATATATATATATATATATATATATATATATATATATATATATATATATATAAAATGTATCTATATATAGATATGTATGTATATGTAATTGCTTCCCATCAAGGGGGGCACCTGACATCTGGAGCAAGAAAAACTGATGATATGGCAACTACCTGACGTCACGGAAAATGAGATGGCAATTGATGCAGGACCCAGGACTTTGACAATCAGGCCGACTGAGGGCTACTGAAAGTAGATAACCCAAATGTGATGACTGCAGCAGTGAATACACTCAAACATCCCTCGGATCGGTCCGGAGCCGCTGTGCAGGTACCGGGTTCCGAGGGGGTTTTCAGGCCTACACAGCTTCAGACAAAGGCAAAGACTCCTTCTAAAACAAAGACTCAAGCCCAGGCCTTCTATGATCCGGGACCTAAATCTCAAAACAAATGCTTAAAATGGCGGAGGACTCCCTAACTATGATTAGGGGTTCACATCCCCTTCCATACAAAAGGCCAAGACAACAATTGGATTATGAATCCTCTGATCAGGCATCTATCTCTCAGTGTCTTCCTCTGAACAGGATTATACTTTCCTTCCTTATGAGGACTTTGATGCTGAGGAATCAATTCCTTCAGCTTCTACTCCTGAGGATTACTCTTTTGGGGAAACGTTACATGACATGAGGGAACATTTTCACTGGTAAGGACAGGAGTACTCTGAATCTAAGAGAAGGCTTAGGGATTTCCTTCTTCCTCAACACAGACCCCTGGCTATTCCTCCTATTTTGGATATTGTGGATGATGTTTTTTCTGAGTCTAATTTAACTTCTGACTTCTTTCCTCCGGCCCCTGCTAAGCCTGATAGATATTACAGAGTCCCTGATTCTCACCAGTTTCTTTACAAAAATCCTACTGCTGATCCAGAAACCATTTCTCAGGGTCCTAAGGGTGTTAAGGCCACCACTGCTAAGAACCCTATTCCGTCAGATAAGGATTCTAGAGCTTTGGAGAGATGGGGCAAAAAAGTGTACACTTCTGCTACTTTATCTATTAGGGCTTTAAATTGTCAATTTCATATGTTGTCTGTTATGAAACAAAAACTGGGTACCATTTCTGCATGTGCTGATAATAAGGAATTACATGATTTGATGCATGCTACTGAGCAGGTGGGGAAACGCACCTTACACTGTGGTTTTGATGCTTTGGAGGCCTCTTGCAGGGCGGCTGCCACTGGCACGGTCATTAGAAGGCATGGTTGGTTAAAGGAACAAAATTTGCCTGATTAAGTGAAAGTAAAGTTACTGGATGCCCCTGTTCAACATAATGTTTTGTTTAGGTCTAAGGCTGAAGAGGTTATAAAGAAAATGGAGGATAAGGCAAAATCCATGCAAGCGGTTAAGGATATCTTACAAGTTCAGCCACCTAGATTTAGCAGAAATTGGCCAGCTAAAAATTGGTCCTTTCCCAGCTCGGACAGGCCTCAGAGGGGTAGATATAGGCGCCCCAGAGGGAGGGCCCAAGCACAGACCACTTATAGACCTAGACAGTGGTGTGCTTCCACCCCCAGGGGTGGAGAAGATAGGTCTCAACCTTATAGGAAACCGACTCAATGACTCCCCCTGCATGGCTCCAGGAACCTCTCTCCTGGAAGCTCCTCTGGGAGGAAATCTTTCTCTTTTTCACCGAAATTGGACTTGCATAACCCAAGATAAGTGGGTTCTGGATTTAGTTTTTAAGAGGTTACAAATTCTACTTTCACACCTTACCAAAACCAAACGGATGGCCAGACCTACCAAAAACTCGATGGGCAGAGGCATTAAAACAGGTGAGGTCCCTCATGGCTATGGGGGCCATAGAACTGGTTCCAAATTCAGAGACGGGACAAGGCTTTTATTCAAGACTCTTTTTCTAGTTCCCAGAAAGCAAAATACTTGAGACCCATCCTGGATCTGTCAGTCTTAAATACTTTCCTGGAGATACCAAAGTTCAAGATGCTTACTCTGCAGCAGCTCCTGCCAATGTTGAGCAAAAATGCATGGATGGTGACATTGGATTTAAAGGAGGCTTACCTACACATTCCTATCAGACAGGAGTGCAGAAGATACCTCAGGTTCAAGGCAGGCTCGAAACATTACCAATTCTCTGCGCTGCCCTTTAGCTTGTCTACTGTGCCCAGGGTCTTTACCAAGTGCCTCGCACCAGTAGTAGCTTACTGCAGACTTAAGGGAATTCAAATTTACCCTTATCTGGACGACTTATTCAAGCCAGACAGAAAGGACATTTTACTGCAGCACCTGGAATTTGTTCAGAATCTACTCAAGTACCTGGGATTCACTGTGAACGTAAAAAAGTCAAATTTGACACCCACTCAACAGATAACTTTCCTGGGTGCTCTCTTAAACACAACAACCCAGATGGCATTCCTGACATCAGAAAAACAACTACAGCTGGCTTCAACTTTCAAAAGCCTGGCGTTGATGTCTCAGCTAACTGCAAGGAAATTCCTGCAGGCTTTGGGTTACATGGCTTCCTGCATCCTACTCATACCATATGCAAGACTGCATATGAGGAAGATACAATGGTACCTAAAAAGCATATGGTCCCAGCATTGTCACAGTCTAGAAACAGAGATTGATGTCATGCCTTGCCTGCAAAAGGAATTCCATTGGTTGGCCATGGCATGTCTTCAAAACAAAGGGAAGGCCTTCAGTCTACTTCCAGCCTACCAAGTGATAACCACGGACACCTCGGATTATGCATGGGGAGCCCACTTGCAGGGGAAAGGCCTGTAAGGTTTTTGGACAGAGGATCAGAAGCATCTACATATCAATTTAAAGCTGTGCAGAATGCCCTCTTGGCTTTCAGGGATCTTTTACAGCCAGGGCAGCTACTGATACGGACAGACAACACCACAGTTATGTGGTACATAAACAAGCAAGGGGGTTCACACTCCTACCCCCTTTGCAGACTAGCCATGACTCTATGGAACACAGCACTAGCTTGCAAAATGGACCTACAAGCTCAATTCCTGCCAGGGAAACAAAACACTCTGGCAGACAGCCTGAGCAGGAACCTGTCAGACCCACATGAGTGGATGCTAGACACCCAAATATTCAAGATGATTACAGAAGCCTGGGGCTGCCCGGACATGGATCTGTTTGCATCTCCCCACAACTACCAGTTAGACTTTTTGCACAAGGACATATAAGCTAGCATGGAAAGTGGATGCTCTCTCATTCAGTTGGAGGAACCTCTCTGGGTATGCCTTTCCACCACTACCTTTTCTACCAAGGGTGTTATTAAAAATAAAACAGGACAAACTAAAGCTGATCTTACTAGCCCCGAATTGGCCTCGACAATTTTGGTACTCAACACTGATAAATCTATCCCAGGAACCTCCTTGGATTCTACCTCAGATTCCAAATCTTTTGTCTCAACATCAGGGCCAGGTCCTGCACTCTCATATCAAAACTCTCAGCCTGGCAGCTTCAGGGTCCATGATTAATCCTACCCTTTCCAAACAGGTCATGGATGTTATCTTAGAAGCCAGAAGGCCTAGCACTAGGAAATTGTATGAAGGTAAATTTAAGAGATTTTGCACCTGGATGCATGCTCAGGAATCAGATCCTCACATTCCAAATATTCCATTGATTTTACATTACCTAACAGATGTGTTGCATAAGGGTTTATCTTTTTCCTCCATAAAAATACATGCCTCCGCTATCTCTGCACATTATAATACAGATCCTCCAATTTTTTCACATCCACTTCTGAAACAACATCTCAGAGGAGCAAAGAATTTAAGGCCCCCTAGGACACCACCCATCCCTGCCTGGGACCTCAATTATGTCCTGGAAAAACTAACTCTCCCTCCTTTTGAACCTGCGGCCACATCTGATATAAAGTATTTATCATGGAAGACCGTTATCCTACTGGCTTTAACTTCAGCCAGGAGAGTCTCGGAGTTACAAGTGCTCATGGCTGTAGAACCTTACATTATTTTTCATCAAGACAGGGTTTCTTTGAGGACTAACACTACTTTCATGCCTAAAGTGGTTTTTAAAGTGGCTTTAAACCAAACTATTCACCTGCTAACTTTTTTCCCTAATCCACAAAATAAGGGGGAGAGGATCTTGCATTCTTTGGACGTGCATAGGCAGCTTCGCTTTTACCTGGACAGAACCAAGGATATCAGGAAAACAGAACAACTGTTTGATCTGAAGTAGGAGAATTCATTTATCAGCAACCTGTGGGTTATGGATCCGATATTGGATCCGAACTGGCATGGTTTATCCAGCTATGGATCCGAGCTCCTAGCTCCTCCCCTCACCCATAATGCCCTGCTCTCCCTACATGACCTCAGATCTAGTTTGCCGCGTTCATGGTGACAGCTGGATTTCGAGCTCCAGTCAGCTAAGTGCTTTTTTGGTCTTAAACTTGGTAAGGGACCCCCGGTAGATGCCATGTTGACTGCAGCAGCCACTAAGAGGGAACTCGCTCAGGAGAGCCCCTCAGTTCATCCTCCGAGCAAGGAGTCTCGGATGATGGACCGCTTGGGGAAGCGAATGTTTAGTTCAGCGACCTTCTCAGTGAGGGCGCTCAACTATCTGGCACATGTTATTAGGATGCAGCGCGATCTTATCAAAGAATACGCTGCATCCCCCCCAGAGTCCATGTCGGAGGAGGACAAACTTTTGCACTCCACCCGTATGGCCACTCTTCGGTCCGTGACCACTACCTCTATGCGGTTACTTTCCCATGGTACTGAGGGAGCCGCTAGAGCTGCAGGAGTAGGCCTAGTCACAAGACGCCAGGCCTGGCTCCACCATTGCGATTTCACGGAGCCCTTCAAGGCATCATTCGCGAACGCCCCCCTTTGTCGGTTATGCCCTTTTTGGCAAGACGGTTCGCGACACCTTGGTCCAGAGCGAGAAGGACGGGAAGACGCTGTCTGCCGTCGGAGTCCGCTTCTCTTTGCCCCAGAGGTCCTACTCTAGGAACCAAAAGGGCCAGAAGAAGATGTGGTTCCGGACGTCGCAAGAATCCCAACCCGCTCTGGACAACCAGTCCTTCCGTGGCAGAGGAGGACAGGGAGGACGCCGCCCCAGGGGCAGAGGGGCTCCCAGGAATTTCGGGTCCAGAGAACCTTTCTCTGAACGGCCCGCGCAGCAACCCTGAGGGGTTGCCCGACTGCTCCACTCTGGAGGCAGTCGGGGGACGTTTTTCTGAGCACCTAGCGGCATGGGAGTCCATAACATCAGACCGCTGGGTCCTCCGCATTATATCCAGAGGATACAAAATCCCTTTTTTTTTCACATCCCAAAACCAAAATCCCTCCCCGACGTTCCACCCGATCAGAGGGAGGCCGCTTCAGCAGAAATTGGCTATCTGCTGAGGAAAAGAGCCATCCAGCCCGTCCCCCCCAGACCAGATCGGATCAGGGTTCTACTCCAGGTTCTTTTTAGTGCCAAAAAAGACGGGGGACCTAAGACCCATTTTAGACCTGTCCCTATTAAACCTGGCAGTTCCCAAGGAGAAGTTCCGGATGGTCACTTTACAATCCATCCTCCCCCTTCTGGGAGAGAATCACTCTATGTGCTCTATAGACCTCAAGGATGCGTACTACCACATACTAATGGACAGACGGTCCAGGAGGTTTCTTCGCTTCCGGTTGGGAGCCAGTCACTACCAGTTCAGGGTCCTTCCCTTTGGTCTCACCACAGCCCCCAGGGTGTTCACCAAAGTATTAGCAGTGGTTGCGGCCCACCTGAGGCTTCGGGGGTGCAGGTCTTTCCGTACCTCGACGACTGGCTTCTCACCGCCTCAACAAGGCATCTACTATCCTTGGCAAGAGACTCCTTTCTTCATCTAGCTCCCTGGCTAGGCATCACGATAAACGTAGAAAAGTCCAACCTGGCCCCTACTCGGTTGATAGAATTCATAGGTGCCAGGTTAGACACAAGGAAATTAAGAGCCTTCCTCGCAACCGACAGAATTCGGAATCTGCAACTCCAGGTGCGGGCCATCCTCCACTCCAGCTCAGTTCCGGCAGAATTGGTCCTGAGGGCACTAGGGTCTATGGCGGCAGCGATTTCTCTTCTCCCACTCGCCCGCTTGAACATGCGGGTACTTCAGTGGACGCTTCAAGTACAATGGACGCTTCAAGTACAATGGTCCTATCTTTCTCTCCCTCTGCGTCACCCCATTGCAATCAGCAAGGCTTGCAAGCGGTCTCTCTTGTGGTGGCTCCATTCCGAGGATCTCCATGGAGGCCACCCCTTTTGTGCATCTCCCCCTCTTGCCACAGTGACCACGGATGCCTCCCGCCTCGGGTGGGGCGGGCATTTTGAGGGCCGGACGGTCCAAGGCACGTGGAACGACTCGGAGACCTCCCTGCATATCAATGTTCTGGAGATGAGGGCGGTGCTCTTGGCGTTGCAAGCACTTCAAGCCTTTCTTCCCCTGGGAACAATTGCGATTCAGTCAGACAACATGTCGGTGGTCTGGTGCATCAAGAAACCGGGGGGAACCAGGTCTTACCCTTTATGTCGAGAAGCCATGAGAGTGTGGGAATGGGCGATCTCCACCAACCGCTTTCTCATCGCAACGCATATTCCGGGTCGGTCCAACATACTTGCGGACAAGCTCAGTCGCACCATTCTCTCCCCGTACGAGTGGTCTCTCAATGCTCAAGTAGCGAAACGTATCTTCGCACGGTGGGGAACTCCTTGTTGCGATCTCTTTGCTTCTCCCTTAAACACCAAGTGTGACGGTTTTTTCGCTCTAATCCCTCCTCCAGGGGATTCCCCGAGAGACGCTCTGGTGCATGCTTGGCCTCCTGGTCTTCTTTACGCATACCCCCCTCTGCCTCTGAGGCTCCAGGTTCTTCAGAAAGCCTTTTGGTTGGGGTGCAGAATGATCCTCATAGCCCCGTTCTGGCCGGTTCCCTTACCTAAGGTCTCACTCAGTGAATCCACCTTGGATTCTAGATCCCATTCCGGATCTGATATCACACCCATCGAACCTACCAACTCCGAACCTGGACAACCTGAAGCTGACTGCTTGGCTGCTCCAGTTCCACTCCTAATCCGGACTCCCGGTATTTCTTCTCCCGTTAAGGCCATTCTGGTAGCGGCTCATAAACCCTTTACCAGAAAAATCTACTGCAGTAAATGGAAGCGATTCTCCATTTGGGCGGAGCGGCAAGGTCTAGATCCCTTCACGGTTCCTCTTCCTTTGGTTCTAGACTTCCTTACCACTCTTTTTAATGATGGCGCCAGTAGTTCCACGGTCAAAGTTCAGCTAGCGGCCATTTCGCATTATCATGTTGGTCATGACTCTGGGCCTCTTAAGTCTGCCAAATTATGTAAAATCTTCCTAAAAGGCACCTTTCTGCTTAGACCCCCTGTCAAGCAGGCGGTTCCACCATGGGATCTTTCCTTGGTTCTTCAGGCCTTGACCACTCCCCCCTTCGAGCCTGCATCCACAGTAGATCTAAAATTCTTATCTCTTAAGACTGCATTTTTAGTAGCCATTACTTCAGCCAAAAGAGTTTCGGAACTTCAAGCCCTGTCCATGAAGCCGCCTTACTTGATCTTCCATCCGGACCGCGTGTACCTCAGGATCAATCCCTCCTTTCTTCCTAAGGTAGCTTTGGAAGCAAACATTAATCAGTCCATCAACCTCCCTGTTTTCTTTCCTAAATATCAGAACAAAGGCGAATGCAAGCTGCATTCCTTGGATGTTCACAGGCAGCTTCGTTTTTATCTTAACAGGACAGCTGGTCATAGGCAATCCGACCAATTGTTCATTTCCTTTGCCAAATTCAATCTAGGTAAACCAATTTCCAAAGTCTCCTTGTCACGCTGGATTTCCCAGTGTATTCTATTAGCTTACCAAGCTTCCGGGAGGTCCGCACCGGAGGGAGTCCATGCTCATTCGACCCGGTCTGTTTCTACCTCAGTGGCCTTTAAGGCTAGGATTCCTCTGGATGACATTTGTTCAGCAGCCACTTGGGCTTCATCTCATACCTTTATTTCTCATTACAAGCTGGATATCACGTCTAGAGGTAGAGCATCATTTGGCTCTGCGGTGCTCCGGAATATCCTTCCATGACGGCCGCCCAAGACTCAGGTAGCTGGGGACTCTGTCCCACAGGTTGCTGACAAATGAATTTGCCTACTTCAGATTTAGAAGTTATGTACTTACCATAACGTTCCATCTGAGTAGGTGGATTCATTTGTCTGCAACCATCCCGCCCTCCTATCCCCCTGGCCTTGTCAGTTTCCTGCATAGGATGTGTTACCCTTTGGTTAGGGTATTGGATACAGGGCAAACTCGATCTGAGGTCATGTAGGGAGAGCAGGGCATTATGGGTGAGGGGAGGAGCTAGGAGCTCGGATCCATAGCTGGATAAACCATGCCGGTTCGGATCCGATATCGGATCCATAACCCACAGGTTGCAGACAAATGAATCCACCTACTCAGATGGAACGTTATGGTAAGTACATAACTTCTAATTTCTTATGCAGCAAATTCCCAAGGCAAAGCTATTTCAAAACAGACCATTTCTAAATGGATTGCACGTGGAATCAGATTTTGTTACTCTCATCATGGAAAGCAAATCCCAGGAAACAGGACTCACTCTACCAGGGCTGCTGCTACTTCAGCTGCCTTTCTCAGGGGAGTTCCTACCAAAGATATTCTGGAAGCTGCTACTTGGAGCTCAGTGCATACTTTCTCTAAGCACTATAATCTCCCTCTTTATTCTACGTCTAGGGCAGGCTTTGCTTCTGCAGTCTTGCAAGGCCTTCTAGTCGCCCCTTCTACTCAATAAACTCCACCCTTTATCTCAGCCTTGGGATTCAACCCTACAGTGATGACTGCAACAGTGAAACACGATGAACATAGTACAGTTGTGTACACTTACCATAAATGTGGATGTTAGAGTGTCTTCACTGTTGCAGTCTGGGTTACCCACCCTCCTGTCCCCCCTTATATTTTTTATTGGTGTGGTTCCCTGCTTCACCCTTCTTCTGAGGTGTATTTGTTACAGGGTATGGGGTTTGTTGTATGTTACAATTTTGTTTTACTTTTAGCCTTTACTTTTGGGCACCTGACATCTGGGGCAAGAAAAACTGGAGAACATGGCGTCTGCTGGGAGCTTTGTACCCCTGGCGCACTGACGTCAGGGAGGGTGAGTCCACAGCCGACGCTGGACCCAGACTTTGGGATTCCAACAGGAAGAACCCTACAGGGATGACAGCAACAGTGAAGACACTCGAACATTTACATTTAGGGTAAGTGTACACAACTGTACTTTCATTGGGGCCTTCTATGAGCTTCAGTGTTTGATAGTTTGGCTCTGGCTTCCTCCTCGGGCAGACAGCCTGTGGGGAGGGGGCTGCTGGCGGACCAGGGACTTCCTCACTCTGCTCTGTTGGTCTCCTCCTCCTCCACAGGGAGATCAGCTTTTGAGGTAGTGAAGAGGGTCTTTTCTGCACCTTTAGATCAGGTGGGTCCTTCCCCCTCGGCTCCACCCTCTACTACCTAGATGACCTTGCCACGTGAGCCTCATCACTCCATGCCACTGGGACAGCCAGTCCAATGCTTCCAGACTTCCCAGTCTGAGATTCTTACCTTTTCTGATACTTCCCCAGACCATCCCACCGAGGAAGTCCTTCAAAAGAGATGGTGCAAGAGTAAACATCTGGTCTCACCTCAAGAATCTCTCACCATGGATACAGACTTTTATGAGGGAGAGGAGTCTCCCAAATCACCACCTGATGACGTCTTCTTCGGAGACATCCTTGCACTCCTAAAACAGAAGGGTGGCTGGTCTGTCCAAAACCCATCTCCTGAAGAGTCTGTATACTTGGAAGCTTTCAGGATTGGCCTGTCTACCTCCGGGGTAGCCTCACCTGCTGATGAGTTGGTAGATCTAATTTGCCGAAAGGCTTGGAAGGAACCTGACTTGACTGAACCCATCCCCAAGAGACCAGATAAAATTATGGTACCTCCAGTAGAAAGGTGGTATTGGAGTAAGGGCATATCGGTTGATGCCATGGTTGTGGCAGTGGCCACCAAAAAGGGAACTCACTGAAGAGTTTGTCTGTCCATCCCATAACAAGGAGTCTAGTGCCATGGACAGATTTGGGAAGCGAGTGTATGCTTCAGCAGCTTTTGCCGTATGATCGCTGAATTATCTAGCCCACTTTGTGAGATTGCAAAGGGATCTACTCCATGAACTTTCAAATTCATTAACAAGGATCACTACTGACGGGCCCAAGCATTTGTGGCTCCTCAGTTGACTACCTTATAGTCGATTGTGAGCTCCTCCACGAGGCTCATCTCCACTATGGAAAGTGCCTAACTGGTAGTGGGTTCAGTCATATTCATTAGGAGGCATGCCTGGATGCACCTGTGTGATGTTACAGAGCTTTTTAAGTCTTTTAATGCACCATTTGAGGGCTCTTCGCTTTTCAGACCCACAGGGAAAGAAACATTCTCCAGGTGTGAAAAAGATGGAAAGACCTTGTCTGCTGTTGGAGTAAGTTTTTCACCCCCCCCCCCCCCCCCCCATTATCCTTTTCAAGAAATCAAAGGGGAAGTTGCAAAATGTGGTTCAAGAAATCTCAAGGTCCATTCCAAGACGCACATGAAACTAGTTCTCTCAGAGGCAGAAGGGGAAATGATAATGGCAGAAGAGGCCTGCAGAATGCAAACTCCAGAGATAACTTCTTTGACAAACCCCATCAGCGCTCCTGAAAGGAGGCCCGATTGTCTGCCTCTGGATGCAGAGAATTATTACCAGAGGATATGCAGTACCCTTTTTCCTCCCACCCCCATCGATTACAAAGCTCCCAGATGTTCCACCCAGTCAGAGGGAGACGGAAACTCAGAAAATTCAACAGTTTGGACAAAAAGTCATCCAAGGGGTCCCACCGGACCAAATAGGATCTAGAACTTACTGAAGGTTCTTTTTAGTTCCAAGGAAGACAGGGGACTGGAGACCCATTTTAGATCTCTGTGTGCTAAGTATGTCGATTACACACACCTAGTTCCGGATGGTCACTGTGCAGTCCATTCTTTCCTTTTTGGGAAAGGATGACTAGATGTGCTGTATGGATCTCCAGGATGCATAATAGCAAATAAAGATGAACAGACAGTCCAGGAGGTGGAGTGGGAGCCAGTTGCCATCATTTCAGGGCACTGCACTTTTGTCTCACCACAGCCTGCAGGGTGTTTTACTAAATGCATGGCAATGGTAGCAGCGCATCTAAGGCTGCAGGGAATCCAGGTGTTCCCATATTTAGACTGGCTTATCGCCCCAACCAGGCATTAATTGGTACAGGCAAGAGACCAGGTACTAAGAATTTGTTTAAATCTTCGAATCACTGTAAATCGCAACAAAATGAACTTGCAGCCCACCCAGAAACTGGAATTCATAGGCACAGTCTTCAACACACAATCCATGGTTGCATTGCTTCCACTGGCAGAAATACAGACTATCAGAAGGCAAGTAAACAGAATCATCTGCAGTATGAAGTCTTCAGCCATAATACTGAAGCCATGATCCTAGTGCCCCTGGTGAAGTATCGCATGAGAATATTATGATGCATGCTCCAGACACAGTGGTCCCTTTTCAGTCATCCTATGTCCGTGAAGATGAGTGACTCAAATATGCAAGAGTTACCTCGTATTGGATGCAGTCTTCCCAGCTTCAACAAGGTCGACCATTCATATTTCCGCAGCCCAGGGTCAAAGTGACCACAGACGCTTCTCAGATTGGGTGGGGGGGACATTACCTGGAGAAGACGGTCCAAGATGTTTGGTCCCCCAAAGAGACCAATCTGCATGTCAGCATTCTAGAGATGAGAGCAGTGCTTCTGGCGTTCCAAGCATTTCAAAACTTACTCCCTCTTGGGGCAATTGTGATTCAAATGGACATTATGTCAGTAGTTTGGTATATTAACAAACAAGGAGGAACCAAATTCTTACCCCATGTGTTGAGAACCTATGAGTGTGGCAGTGGGCAATAGTCTCCAATCATTTTCTGATGGTAGCACACATTCTGGAGAAGTCCACTGTGACACCAGACAAACTCAGCAGGTCCATCCTACTACCTCCCAAGTGGTCCACAAGGTGGTGGAAATGATCTTTCAGTGGAGTCAGCTTTGCTGTGGTATTTTTGCATTGCATCTCCCCTAAACAAGAAGTGCAGCAGCTTCTTCACTATAGTCCCCCTGACATGGGAGTCACCAAGGGACGCTCTTCTCCACGATTGCCCCCCCCGGTCTGTTATATGCTTATCCCCAAACTCCCTTGATTCCCAAGTTTCTACAGAAGGCAGCTAAATTGAAGAGCAGAGTCTTCCTCATTGCGTTGTACTGGCCTGGACAAGTATGGTTCCCCTTTCTTTGGCTTCATCTTCTGTCCCCACCTTGGATTCTGGATCTGACTCTAGACCTTGTGTTCCATCCGATGGGACTGGTCCACTCAGACATTACAAGCCTCAGACTGACCCCATGGTTTCTTCACTTCCACTGATGGCCAGACAACTTATGCTTTCTTCCCTGGTCCATTCCATTTTATTATCGTCCCATAAGCTGTCCATCAGAAAGTTGTACAAAAGCAAATGGAAATGTGTTGTCTTGTGTGTGGAGCAAAATCACATAGATAACCTTTACAGCTCCTATTTACTCAGTCCTTGATTTTCTACATTGTTGTTTAATAACTGTGCAAGTTCATGTACGATTAAGGCGCAGCTAGCAGTGATCTCAAATTTCCATGTGGGATTCAGGAATTCTACTTTTGGCTTCCCCAATAACTTCGGCTAGAAGAATATTGAAACTTAAAACATTATCATCAAAACAACTGTACTTAGTCTTTTAAAAGGATATGGTTACCTTGTATACCAATGCTTTTTTTCTAATGAAGGTGGTGTCAGAATCGAATATTAACCAGACCATTAACCTCCCTGTATTCTTTCAAAATTTCAGTAACAAAGGAGAATACTTGTTACATTTACTGGACATACAGAGACATTTGCATTTTTACTTTCACTCTATGAAGGATTTGAGGAAAGCAGACCAACTTTTTCTTTCATTTGCACATCATAGATTGCGGGAAGCAGTCACTGAAGTTTCTATAGCTAGATGGATTACAGAATACATTTCTTTTGTATACAAAAAGTTGAATATTCCCTTCCAGGGACATGTAAATGCTCATTCTATTAGATCCATGGCTGCTACGTCTGCTTTCCTATCTAGAGCTTCCATGGATGACATTTGTGTAGCTGTTACTCAATCAAGCCCACATACCTTTATCAATCACTCTAAACTGGATCTGGTCACAAGGGGAAGAGCAGCCTTTGGTTTGGTTGTTCGCAGGAACAGCCTTCCTTAGTGCACACCCAGGGCTCTGGTAGTTGGGGACTCTGTTCCATACATTGAGGATGCATGATAATTGACAGCATCAGATAAAGAAGTTATGTTCTTACCATAACGTTCCATCTGTGCTGTCCATTTTCATTCATCCTCAACATCCCACCCTCCTAACCACTCGTCTGTAGGAAGAAGCAAGTATATGAGAACACATTAGACACTTGTTCCTTAGGTGTTGACCTCCAGTAATGGCACTTTGTAGGGGATCATATTTCTGTATCGAGCTATATGTATTATCTGAGGGGGAATGGGGACCAGAGCATCATGGGTAGGGAGGGGCTCGAGAGTTTGTAGGCTTCCACAGGTTGAAATAGTGGCAGAGTCTGATCAGAGGCCCATATGTTGTGGATGAATGAAAATGGACAACACAAACGGAATGTTGTAGTAACAACATAACTTGTTTTTATATCACAGCATGATGGAACAGTGTCTCCCTCAAGTAAGGAGAAACAGGAGGAGCAGGAGACATCTGAAGAAATATGGACATGGGAAAGAAAGAGATTTAATATAGTGCAATATTTATGCAGAGGAGAAAACAAAACTAATCGGTACAAAAAGAGCAGCACTAAAGATCTTTGAAGACAAATATAGAGAAATGCATCTGGATATGGAAAATTTTACAGTATTAAACAGTAAGAAAACAGAGGAAAAGAGGATTGGTAATAGAGAAGTTAAAGAAATAGAAACTGAGGATCTGATGTTGTCAATCTTCATTCATTCTTGATGAATGGGACTCTGTTCCAACTCCTCGGAACAGGCTGGCTTGGCCGTTATACAGCTCATGCCAGCCAAAAATTCTCGAGCTAAGACTCCACTCACAATGCCCCTGTCTCCTTTACCTCGGATCTCATTTGCCGCTCTGAAAACAAGATGCGTCAAGTGATACTCTCCAGCAAAGTGCCTTCATAATATCTTTAGACCCTTATTTTCTGTCAAAATTTAATTTATCATTTTAGATAGTAGATTTTTTCTTCCTATTGTACCCTTTGTGTGTGTGTGTGTGTGTGTGTGTGTGTGTGTGTGTGTGTGTGTGTGTGGTTACTTCAGTATGGTGGAAAAGCAGAAGGGCTCGTCAGGCTTCAGACAGTGTCAGGATTGTGGAAGAAAGATCCCCAATTCAGAAGGGCATCTTTCGTATGTGTATTGCTTGGGTGTGTCCCATTTAGAAACTGGGTGCAAGATCTGCCAAGGTTTCAGTGCCCAAACTTTGGCAGAATGGTGGAATAAGCTGAGTTTAAAAGGATTGTTGAAATCCTCCTTTGAAGAAGCCCTCTGTAAGCCAGTCATCTAAATCAGAATAAAAAAAGAGAAGCCATTCAGTGCCGACCTCACCATTGGCACTGGACTCAAAATCTAATAAGTCGCTGGTTCCATCTGTGTCTTTGGAAGTGAGGAGTAAAATTCTTAAAGTGATTGAAAAATGGCCTTTGGCACCGTCAGTTCAGTCCCCATCTGTACCAAAGGTTTCTGCACTGACCTTCGCTACCGTGGCACCAACAGTCTATTCGGTGCCAACCTTGACAGTCTCTGCACCAACAACCTTGTTGGCACCAGCATCATTGACTTCCCACTCGGTTCCGAATCTCCACCTGTTCTGCAGCATATGGTGCCAAAGTTTGAAGCATTTGTACCTCCCAGAACAAGGTATTCTTCTGTAGACCCATTTTTGGGTCAACTCCCCAGTCCTTTTGTGGATAGGCCAAAGTATCCCTCAGGGATGTCAGTCTGTTCAACCTTTGTGAAGTGGACTTGGTTAGATTGGTGGATCAGCTTTTGACGGCCAGGGGTCTTCCCATACCCATGCAGGCCTCCCTCCCTTCTGGAGCTGAGGAATATTCTCCCAGGACTCCTAAGGATTATCCTCTTCTGACATCCTTTCCAGGTTCGGAGCCCACCACTTAGACTATCCGAGTTCCAGCTGTCTCTGTGCCGACAGAAGCTCCTTCATCAGTACTAGGGTCGGCTCTGATGTCTTCAGCTCCATTGGATCTGATAGACACCCGGGACAGAGGTTTGGCTGTCTGTTCGGGGGGGGGGGGGTACAGTATAGTACCGAATGTTTACACAATGCCGTCTGTGGTTCTCGGAGCCCTGACAGTTTTGGATGCTCCCCCGGCTCCTGTTTTGGAGGGCACTCCTAAGAAGCGGGGTATGACCCCGGTTCCGAGGTTGTCTTTCTCAGTTCCGGACTCCCATCTCTCTTTGGGGGGACCTGTCTTCCAGATCATGGAGAGCATTGGCCTCTGCAGGCTATCGGCTGGCCCCATCTTCGTCTGAGTGTCGCATATTTGTATCTACTGGACTGCAGCTGCCACTACCTCTCATGTCAGGACAGTGGGCACCGAAGCAGCAAGATTTTCCCTTTCAGGTCCCCTCTTCTTTGGAGTTCTCTTCAGAGATTTCCACTGAGGAGCCACCCCATAAGAAGACTTGCAAGAGAGAGAGCATCTAGATTCCCCAGAAGAATCCGTCACGGAAGACCCAGATTACGATGAAGGGGAGGGTTCCCCCCGGTCACCCCCTGAAGCTGTCTCCTTTGGAGACCTCCTAAAAATTTTGAAAGAGAGGGGTGATTGGAAGTCCACCAACCTGTCCTCTGAGGAATCTGTGTTCTTGCAGGTTTTCAGGGCTCGCTCAATAACTTGCTGGGTGTCCCCTCCCGCTAACCACCTTTATTAAACTTATAAGACAGCAGGTGTGGAAGGCTCCTGATTCCATAGAGCAGGTGTGGAAGGCTCCTGATTCCATAGAGCAGGTGTGGAAGGCTCCTGATTCCATAGAGCAGGTGTGGAAGGCTCCTGATTCCATAGAGCCGATTCCTCAGAGGCCAGGTAAAATTTTGATAGCTCCTGAAGATCACCCACATTAAGGAAAGGATTTAGCAGTAGATGCCATGGTGGTGGCGGCTGCCACCAAGAAGAAACTTGCCGAGGAGAGTTCCACTGTCCCACCCTCCTGAGATTCTGACTGTGGACAGCATTGGGAAGCGGGTCTTTGCATCATCGACCTTCGCTCTTAGGTTCTTGAATTTCATGGCACACTTTACTAGACTCTAAAGGGATCTGATAAAGAAGCTGTCGGATACCCTAGCTGAAGCTGTGTTTGATGAGGTAAGGGATAAGGTTGCCTCTCAACTTGTCACCCTGGAGTCTATATCTAATTCATCTATGCGGCTCATCACTCATGCAGCTGAAGGGACGACTAGGGCAGCAGGTACAGGTGTTGCCATAAGGCGCCACGCCGGGATGCGCTTGTGTGACTTTGCGGAACCTTTCAAGTCTCCTTTCGTATATGCTGCTATTGATGAATCTTCATTGTTTGATCCCAAAGTCAGAGAGACACTAGCCAGGTGTGAAAAAGATGGAAGGAACCTTCCTGCTGTGGGTATATGCTTTTCTATGCACCAACGATCCTACTCAAGGAATCTGAGGAGTGGAAAAACATGGATGTTCTTCATCTCACATTGCTGCAGTCCTTACACTTGGGGTAGTCCGCTGTCCTCGGTTGGCCCGAATATCAAAGTATTAGGCTGACGTCGGTCAAGGCGCTTTAGACTGACATCAGGACGTCAGGGTACAAATGCGCATGACCGACGTCTTTGCCGCATGGTCCGATGCAGAAGCAGCGTTGCAAGTGCCGTTCGGCGTTCTGAAATTTTTCGAATTCGGAGTTTCAGACCGAGTCAAAGTTGGCTAAGTACCCCGTTGGGGAACATTTTAGTTTTTTCTT
Source organism: Protopterus annectens (assembly GCF_019279795.1). Taxonomy (NCBI): domain Eukaryota; kingdom Metazoa; phylum Chordata; order Ceratodontiformes; family Protopteridae; genus Protopterus; species Protopterus annectens. Next base: position 1,866,556,802 of record NC_056735.1, read on the forward strand.
GCCTCAGTGGTTTACCGGATGTCAGAAAAAGTGAATAACTGTATTTCTTGTGGGAAACAGATACCGCATAGAGATTATCATACTTTGTGTATTCCTTGTTTGGGGCCTGAGCACGACGTTGTTGGGTGTCGCTTTTGTGCTAGGTTTAATAAGCGCACTATTAAGCGAAGGTTGGATTGTGCCAGGTTGGTCTTTGGGAAGCGGTGCAATTATAAGATGCCGTCAGATGCTCCGACGCCCGCTTCTTCAAAGAAGCGCAAAGACAAAGCAGCTAAACCCAGGCAAGAAGAGTCGTCCGTGCGGACACGGTTCTTTAGAGGTCAGTGGAACCGGTGGTTCCGCCGGAGGCTTCTCTGGAGTCCCAGGGGGAGACTTTGTTATTGCAGGATGTGGCCTCTCAGGAGGCAGGTCAGGCTGAAGGGGCTTCTCAGGTTACTATACTCCCCTCCCTTCCTAAGGTGGTTAGGCCCTCTCCTTCTGTTTCTAAGGCTTCTCCCAGAGGCAGGCCAGGTTTAGCTTCTGTTGGTGTCACTCCTAGTTCTACAGGATCTGTGCCCAAGAAGCACATGCTTAAAATGGCAGAAGATTTAATTACCTTGATTAGAGGTTTTTTGCCCCCTCCAGATAAGAGGCCTAGGGTGGAACCAGAGTTGGGGAGTTTTGAGCAGGCTTCAGATGTTTCAGAGTCTTCGGCTGAAGACTTGCAGGAGTACTCTCCTTATTCTGATTCTGATGCAGATGATTCAACTCCTTCTGCTTCTCCTCCAGAGGATTTTTCTTTTTCTGAGACTCTTCATTCCATGAGGGAACATTTTAAGTGGGAAGGTCAGGACTTCTCTGATTCCAGGAAAAGGCTTAGGGATTTTTTGCTTTTACCCCAGCATAGGCCTTTGGCTATACCTCCTGTTCTGGATGTTGTGGAAGATGTGTTTGCGGAGGCTTCTCTTAATCCTGATTCTTTGCCTCCTGCTCCTGTTAAACCGGATAGATATTACAGGGTGCCTGAGGCTCATAAATATCTTTATAAGAGTCCTAGGGCGGACCCAGAATCTGTTAGTCAGGGACCTAAGGGTGTCAAGGCCTCTGTTGTAAAAAATCCGGTTCCTGCAGATAGAGGCCAGAGCTTTGGATAGATGGGGAAAGAAAGTCTATACTTCTTCCACCTTAGCTATGAGGGCTTTGAATTGCCAGTTTCACATGTTGAAATATCAAAACTATCTTCTTTCTCAATTGCAGTCTAAGGTAGATGCTCTGGCGGAAGGCATTGAGTGTAAGGAATTGCAAGATTTAGTACATGTTTCTGAACAGGTGGGTAAGCATTCTTTACAATGTGGTTTTGATGCTGTACAGGCCTCGTCTAGGGTGGCTGCCACTGGGTCAGTTCTTCGCAGGCACGCCTGGCTGAGGGATCAGAATTTATCTGAACATGTTAAGACAAGGATTTTGGATGCTCCTTTACAGTCTGATGTGTTGTTTGGTTCACCTGTGGAGTCAGTCTTGAAGAAAATGGAGGACAAGGCTAAGTCTATGCAGACTGTTCAAGATTTTTTGCAAGTTCAGCCTCCGAAGTTTAGTAGGAATTGGCCTGCTAAGGGGTGGACATACCCTTCTTATGATTCACAGTCTAGGGGTAGATCTAGACGTGGTAGGGGCAGAGCTCAGAGCTCCTTTAGACCTAGAACAGGGAGTTCTCCTGCACATTCTTCGGGTGAGGGCAGGGGCCAGTCCTTTCGTAAACAGGCCCAATGACCTACCTTTTCAGCTGCCAGATCCTTCTTGCATGGCAGCACCTTTGGGAGGAAGGTTGGCACTCTTCAAGGAAAATTGGAGTTTGATTACCCAGGACAGATGGGTATTAGATATCATACACCAAGGTTACAGGTTTTATTTCCATACCTTGCCTCCTTTCAAAGGCATGCCGGACGTTCCTCCTCAGCAAAGACTAGTGGCTCACAAACAAATTTCTCTGCTGCTCCAAATAGGGGCCATACAACCGGTCCCTCTGCCAGAAGTGGGCCTAGGATTTTATTCTCGCCTGTTCCTAGTACCAAAGAAGGGGAACACGTGGAGACCAATTCTGGATTTATCTATCCTCAACACTTATCTGGACATTCCCAAGTTCAAAATGTTGACGTTACAACAGCTTTTACCTCTGCTGGGCAAAGATCACTGGATGGTGACTCTGGATCTCAAGGAGGCTTACCTTCATGTTCCTATCAGGCTAAGTTGCAGGAAGTATCTGCGTTTTCGAGCTGGGACTTCTCATTATCAGTTCTCTGCATTGCCCTTTGGCTTATCTACCGCCCAGAGTGTTCACGAAGGTTCTGGCTCCAGTGATAGCTTTCTTCAGGCTAAAAGGAATACAGATCTATCCTTATTTGGACGATTGCCTGATTCTGGCCCAAGGAAAGGACGAACTTCTTCATCATTTGCAATATGTGATAGCAGTGCTAAGATGCCTGGGGTATTCTGTGAGCGAAATAAAGTCCAGTCTAGTACCCTCTCAGGACATGTGCTTTCTGGGTGTGAGACTGAATACAGCATCCCAGATGGCCTTTTTGACCCCGGACAAACAAAAGAATCTTTCTCTGTACTTCCATCAATTGTCTCATCAGTCCAGGCTGACTGCAAGGACAGTCCTTCAAGCCTTGGGGTTCATGGCATCTTGTATTCTGGTGCTTCCCAATGCCAAACTGCATATGAGGAAGCTACAATGGTATCTCAAAAATGTATGGACGCAGCACTGCCAAGATATGGACACTGTCATTCAAATAATACCTTGCATTCAAAAGGAATTTTTGTGGTGGGCTCAGGAATGTCACCTAAACAAGGGACTCTCTGTGACCCGGCCAGAGGCGAGTCAGATTCTAACGACAGATGCCTCAGACAAAGCTTGGGGAGCTCATCTAAATGGAAAGTGGGTACAAGACACGTGGCCTGCCAGACTTCAACATCTACATATCAACTTAAAGGAGATGTTAGCAGTCCAATTTGCATTAATAGCTTTCAAGGATTTACTTCTTCCAGGGCAGGTGTTGGTTCTAACAGACAACACAACTGTCATGTGGTACATCAACAAGCAAGGGGAACACATTCTTATCCTCTATGCAGACAAGCAATGATTTTGTGGGAGACTGCTCTCAGTTTACAGCTCAATCTTCAGGCAAGGTTTCTGCCGGGAGCACAGAACTCCTTAGCAGATGTGTTGAGCAGACAAGTTATGGATCCCCACGAGTGGAAATTGGATCCTCATGTATTTCAGAAATTGACAGTGTTATGGGGAACTCCAGACATAGATCTGTTCGCTTCTCCACTAAACTACCAGCTGCCAAAGTTTTGCACAAAAAGGTTTCATCCCACAGCTTGGAAAGTGGATGCTCTTTCATTCAATTGGAGCAAGCTTCATGTGTATGCCTTTCCACCTCTGCCTCTCCTCCCAAAGGTACTCCTGAAGGTCAGACAGGACAAGCCAAAGATGATTTTAATAGCTCCAGATTGGCCTCGACAGCACTGGTACCCATTACTGAGAAGTCTGGTACAGGAGCCTCCATGGCCTTTACCTTCGATTCCACACCTGCTGTCTCAGGAGAACAGTCATTTACTCAATGTCAAACTTCACTCTCTTCACCTAACAGCCTGGCATATTCTGTTTTGAACCCGGGAGGGTCTCAGCTTCCACAGCAAGTTTTGAATGTTATTTTGGAGGCCAGAAGGCCTAGTACACGGAAAGTGTACGCAGATAAATGGAAGAGATTTTTATTTTGGAGTACAGCAAAGGATTTTGATGTTTCTGAGCCTAATTTAAGTGTGGCTCTTCAGTATCTTACTGAGTTACTGGATAAAGGTTTGTCCTTCTCTTCTATTAAGGTTCATGCTGCAGCAATTTCTGCTCACTATGACTGTGACCCACCATTGTTTTCTCATCCTTTGTTTAAGCAATTCCTTAGAGGGGCAAAGAATATAAGACCCCCAAGAGCTCCTACTCCTGCTTGGGATCTCAATTTTGTGTTGGAGAAACTCACTCTACAACCTTTTGAGCCTGCAGCTACTGCCGAGTTGAAATATTTATCATGGAAGACTGCTTTTTTGTTGGCCATTACCTCTGCAAGAAGGGTTTCTGAATTACAGGCCCTTATGGCAGTTGAGCCTTTCTTAATTTTCCATAAGGATAGGGTATCTTTGCGTACTAATCCTTCATTTATGCCTAAAGTGGTTTCTAGTGTGGCTTTAAACCAAACTATTCATTTGCCTACTTTTTATGCAAACCCCCAAAATAGAGGGGAAAAGATTTTGCACACTTTGGATGTACACAGGCAGTTGCGATATTATTTGAGCAGAACTAAAGGGTTCAGGCAGTCTCAGCAGTTATTTGTTTCATTTGCTTTGGGTTCTCAGGGCAAGCCTGTGTCAAAACAAACTATTTCTAAGTGGATTGGGTTTTGTATTGCTTTCTGTTATTCCCATCATGGTAAGGAGATTCCAGCTGGGATTAGGCCTCATTCCACTAGGGCTACTGCCACTTCTACAGCTTTTTTAAGGGGGGTGGCAACTAAGGATATTTTGGAGGCAGCTACTTGGAGTTCAGTGCATACTTTCTCTAAGCATTATCACCTTCCACTTTACTCTAAATCTAGGGCTGGTTTTGCCACTGCAATTTTACAGGGCATTTTGGCAGCTCCTACTGCTTTATAGTTTTGCCATCCTCCCTTACCTCTGCTTTGGGATTCTACCCAAGTGTAAGGACTGCAGCAATGTGAGATGAAGAACATAGTACAGTTTTGTACCTACCATAAATGTAGATGTTCGAAGATCCACATTGCTGCAGTCCAATTTACCCTCCCTCCTTCCCCTCTGTAGTTAGAGGCGGTTGTGTGGGTTGGGTTGTAAATATTGTGGATATTGTATATATTGTACATATGTTTAGTGCAAGGGTGGTTGGTTGTTTTTTGCTGTCTTTTGGTTTTGACCTTTCTGTTTAGGGTCTTCTGACATCTGGGGCAAGAAAAGACTGAGGATATGATGTCGGTCATGCGCATTTGTACCCTGACGTCCTGATGTCAGTCTAAAGCGCCTTGACCGACGTCAGCCTAATACTTTGATATTCGGGCCGACCGAGGACAGCGGACTACCCCAAGTGTAAGGACTGCAGCAATGTGGATCTTCGAACATCTACATTTATGGTAGGTACAAAACTGTACTTTCAACAAATCCCAAGGGCCTTTTCAAGACGCACATGATGAATACTCCCCTCTAGGCAGAGGGGGGAGTTTTAATGGAAGACTCTGGCCGCATGGCAGAGAAGGTCCACATAATCAGGGCTCCAGAGATTCCTTCTCCGGACAGCCCTACCAGCGCTCCTGAATGGGGGGCCCGATTGCTTACCTCTGGAAGCAGTTGGGAGAAAATTTTCGCTGCTCAAACAGCCTGGCTAATGATCGCTTTGGATACATGGGTGCAGAGAATTATCACCAGAGGTTACAAAATTCACTTCAGTCTCTTCCTAAAGTTCCAAAAATGAATCCCTGATGTTCCACCCAATCAGAGGGATCTAGGAGCCATAGAGATTCAAAAGCTGCTCAAAAAAAGTCATCCAAGAAGTCCCACCAGACCAAAAGGGATCCGGATTTTACTCAAGGTTCTTTTTAGTACCGAAAAAGACAGGGGACTGGAGACAATTATTAGACCTCAGCCTTCTGAATAAGTTTGTTCAGCAGACAAAATTCCAGGTGGTCACGGTTCAGTCCATCCTTCCCTTTGTGGAGAACAATTGGGTGTACTGTGTAGATATCCAGGATGCGTTTTACCCTATAAAGATGGACAAACACTCCAGAAGGTTCCTCCACTTCTGGCTGGGAGCCAGTCATTTCCAATTCAGAATGCTGCCCTTTGGTCTCACCACAGCCCCCAGGGTGTTCACCAAATGCATGTCAGTGGTAACAGCTCACTTGAGACTATGCGGATTCCAAGTGTTTCCATACCTAGACGACTGGCTCCTCACCCCCCCCTCCCCCAGGCATCTATTGCTTCACACCACAGACTTCGTGTTACACCTTTCTGCATCTTTGGGCATTTAAAACAACAGAGAAAAATCCCAGTTAACTCCTACACAAGATCTAGAATTTATAGGAGCACACCTAAATACAGTTTCTTGTATAGCCTCTCTCCCACTTCACAAGCTACAAAAATTAAGGTTGCAGGTACAAATGGTCATTTCCGAAAACAAGGTTCCTGATCTTCTAGTCCTTCAAGCACTGGGAACTATGGCAGTGACCATAACCTTAGTGCCCCTCGCAAGGTATTATATGAGGCTGCTTCATTGGTTTTTGGCGGTGCAATGGTCATTTCTGTCACAGCCAGTGTTTCACCCAATTCTAATAACAAATCCTTGCACGAAGGATCTATCCTGATGAATGAAGTCAGAAGAAAATTTATGGGGCCTCACCTTCACTCCATCTCTGCCCACAGCCATGGCGACCATGGATGCTTCTCAGATTGGGTTGGGGGAGGCATTATCTGGGAAGGACAGTCCAAGGCACTTGGTCCCCACAAGAGGTCAATTAGCGCATCATTGTCCTAGAATTGAAGCAGTGCTTCTAGTGTTGCAAGCATTTATCTGTCCTTCATTTGGGAACAGTTGCAGTCCAGTCAGACATGTCAGTAGTCTGGTACATCAACAAGCAGGGTGGAACCAAATCTTACTCTCTGTGTCGGGAAGCCCTCAGAATTTGGCAATGGGCTATCGCTTTCAACCACTTTCTAATAGCAACGCATATCCGAGGAAGCTCCAGCATGATTGACAACAAGCAGTGCTATGGGACAATAACCTATCTTTACATCTCCCCGTTACACTGGGAGTCCCTCAGGGCTCAGTTCTTGGTCCCCGCCTATTCTCAATCTATATAAATGACCTTCATCTAGCAATTACTCAAGCTACCTGTATTCAGTGTGCAGATGATTCCACAATCATCTGCTCAGCTAAATCTTCATCTGAACTACAGTCCTTAACCCAGAGAATGTTTACTATAGTAGAAAACTGGTTTTTACAACGTTGCCTCCTCCTGAACCCCAAAAAGACAAAACTATTGCTCTTCACACCCACCCGCAAGTCCAGACCAATTAACTTCTCAGTCCTATCCAATAACAGTACCATTATATCTCCAGACCTAACCACTAAACTTGTAGGTATAACAGTAGACAACAACCTTACCTATGAAACTCACATTAACAATACTATAAAAACTGTAAACAGGAAACTGGGCTTCCCTGTACAGGATAAAGCCATTCCTTACTCCACAAGCCAGAACTTCTATTGCCCTTACCCATTTAATCTCCACACTCCTATATGCTTCATCCATATATACAAATCTGACTAAAAACTGCCTCAACAAACTGTCTATCTCTTATAATAACATAGCTAGATTTGCCACAGCCTCCTCTTTCAGAACCCACCACTGTCATAATCTGAAACAACTAGGCTGGCTTGAGCTACAAAATCAAATAATTTATAACCAATTTATCGCCCATAAAACCTTCTTCCAACCGGCTAAAACTCCAATACTATCAAACCTTTTTACCCCATATAAAAACCTTAATAACTTACGTTCATCCAAGAAATTACTAGTATCCCCATGTATATCTAACAATAACTCTGGTGACTCTCTGTTCTGTAATGCTGTTGGAAAATACTGGAACCAACTTCCAAATGAACTTGCATCTATGTCCTCTTTAACACTAATTAAACAAAAAATTGAAACTTTACCTTAAAACACACTGGCTATGCCCCTGTACAAACCCAGACTAATCTGAAATGCATTGCTATCATCATCACTGCTGACCTTGTTTTCTTTTTTGCAACCAATACTTCTACTTTCATGGACTAATCCAAATCTGTTCCTTACTCAAAAAAAAAAAAAAAAAAAAAATTAAAATTTTTCTTTTTTTCTTCTTTAAGAATAGACTTACTAGCAAATTTATATAATGATCTGTAACAATCTTTGTATTAAACAACTGAAATGTTATGTAATAGTCTGCTATTACTTTTTGTACATGCATTTATATGTTAACCATTTTATGTTTGTTTTTATCTCTTTGTTAATCTTTTCAAGTTTTTATCTCTTTGTTAATCTTTTCAAGTGGAGCTTATCTCCCCGGGCCTCAGCTGAAAATGGACATGTATCCAGTCAGACTAGCCCGGTCAACAAATGTAAAATAAAATAAATGTAAAATAAATAAATAAAGATTGTGGACAGACTGAGCAGATGCATCATCCTGCATCACGAGTGGTCTCTCAATCACAATATAGTGATGAGAATCTTTTGTCGCTGGGGCCAGCCTTGCTGCAATCTTTTCACCTCCCTAATGAACAACAAATACAGCAGCTATTTTGCCCTAATTCCTCCACAGGGGGGAATCCCCAAGAGATGCACTCCTCCTGGATTGGCCCCTGGGACTACTTTATGCCTTTCCCCTATTCTTGAGGAAAGCTCAAAGGTTGAGAAGCAAAGTGATCCTCATTGCACCCTATTGGCACCATCAAGTCTGGTTCTCCTTTCTTTAGCCTCACCTGGTTCACCGTCCTTTGGTTCTGGGCCCAGTTCCAGACCTATCTCACCCGCAGGGATTGGTGCATCCCAATCTCCACAATCTTAAGCTGACAGCTTGGTATCTCCAGTTCCATTGATTGCCAGGCAGGCACTTCAGTTCTGAAAATCCTTCTGGCTTCTCATAAATCGTCTACCAGGAAACTCTCTTAGCAAATGAGATTCTCAATGTGGGCCCGTATGAATAATATAAATCCCTTTTCAACACTGGTTGACAAGGTCTTGGAATTTCTAGCTTCACTTTTTGAACTAGGAGCTTCTACTTCCACCATCAAAGTCCAATTAGCAGCCATTTCCAATTTTCACAGTGGGTTTGATGACCATACTTTGATTTCTCATCGTTTTTACAAAACTTTTCTTAGAGGCGCTTTACGTCTCAAGCGCCCATTCAAGGATCCTGTAGCTCCATGGGATTTACCTTAGTGCTACAATCTTGAGTCCTACAGCCCTTTGAGCCAGCAGCTAATTGCAATCTCAAATTCCTGTCATGGAAAACATTTTCTGGTGACCATCATTTCTGCCAAGAGAGTTTCTGAATTGCCAGGCTTTATGTGAAACACCCTTATATGATCTTTCACAAGGCTAGGGTGTTGTTAAGAGCCAATCTGTCCTTTCTTCCTAAAGTGGTCTCAGAATCTAATATAAACCAGACTATAGATTTGCTTGTCTTCTTTCCAAATTTTTCTAATAAAGGTGAATACTGCTTGCATCTGCTAGATGTTCACAGACAGTTGCGTTTCTGTTTGGACAAAAACCAAACAGTATAGAAAGTCATATCAATTCTTATCCTTTTTTGGTCCCACTTTGGGTAAATCGGTCTCCAAAATTACCTTATCAAGATGGCTTAGGGATTGTGTTGCCTTTTATTTACAGTCTTAATAAACTCAAGCTGCCTGCACTAGATAGAGCATTCCATCCGATATGTATCCACTTCAGCAGTTTTCCATTCCAAGGCCTCCATGGAAGAAATATGTGCAGCTGCAGTGTGGGCCACTCCCCGTATCTTTATCACTCATTACAAATTGGATATGGTCTCCAGGGTAGAGCATCTTTTGGCTCTATGGTGCTCAGGAATAGCCTTCCTTAGGGCCACCCAGGATGGAAAGTAACTGGGGACTCTGTCCAGTCATCAAGAATGAATGAAAATTTACAACATCAGATAGAGAAGTTATGTCCTTACTATAACGTTCCATCTGTGTTGTAGATCTTCATTCATTCTTGGCATCCCACCCTCCTGCCCCTTCCAAAGGACTTCTGGAGGTACAGACTTTTGTTCTGGGAGGTTTATGGGGTTCTCCTTAGACAGGACTTCTGCTATCCTGTACTTGGCTACAAACTTGATCTGAGGTAATGGAGAGTAGGGCATTTTGGGTAGTCTTAGCTTGAGAGTTTTTGGCTGGTGCAAGCAGTGTAACAGCCAAGCCGGTTCCGAGGAGTCAGGACAGAGTCCCATTCGTCAAGAATAAATGAAGCTAGACAACACATGCAACGTTATGGTAAGGAGATAACCTCTTTTTATGGATTACCTGCCAGATGAAGGATTTAGTGTAGAAAATCTAACTGATAACATCACAGCAGGATAGAGCAACGGATCCTTAAATTAAGGAGAAACCAGTGGAGCGAGAAGCATCTGATCAGTTGCCATATGAAGATACATTGGAGCCTTTCATAGGAAACCAGTACAAAAGTTCAGTTGGAGTTGCACAGCAAGGGAAAAACAAAAGGAAACTGTGGCAATTCTGAAGCAGTCAATATTGTGTGGAGTTTTAGGCCAGTGAGTTCCGATATGAAAGAGCAACGGATGACACAGGATGAAACTGAACAGAATGGGGCACAGGAAGATGTTCTGGAACTTTCTGCAGAATGCCCTCAGGAAATGGAGAGCAAAGAACGTGCCCTCAGTTTAGAAGAAAATGATCTAAGAGAAGAGTTGCTTGATTTAATATAGATGGACAGACATATTAAGATTAATGAATGAAAGAAAGACTAGAGAAAGTTAATAACATCTCAAAAGTTAGAATTGTCATAAAACAAATGAACACAGTAGTTAGGAATGTTCATAGAGATTCATGTGATATAACAGAAGTAAATGGGATATATTACTGTGCAGCTAAATTAATAGCAGATGGTCTTACCACAGAAACTCAGGGCAGTAAGAGAAACAACTGGGAGAAATCAAGAGGGAACAGATCAACAAAAAATGTTTTTTATCATGTATATCTTTCTAAGTAATATGCAGTATCAGAACAGATCAGGATCTGTCGTGCAGTATTGCAATTAATAAACTAAAAATATCAGCCCAGGCAGAAAAACTTGGAAGATATAAAGTTATAAAGGGGTCTATATTACATTATCAAAGTTTTACAACTTCGAATGCCATATGGTCGAACCCGTATGTTCGAAGTTGTAAAACTTCGAATACATAAAAAAAAAAAAAAACGCCTGCGCCCCCCACACCCCACTCTTTAAATAATATACCAACTCCGAGATCGCACTACAGTGTAGTAAAGGGAAATCTTCCCTTTCCACACTGTACTGCATTATAGTGCAGTCTCGGAGTTGGTATATTTAAAGAGTGGGAGGGGCTTGCCCCCCTGCTTAACAACCGTCGGGTAAGTGTTTTTTCTTTTTTTTCCCTAACATTTTCGAAGTTTTGCAACTTCGAACATATGGGTTCGACCATGTGGCATTTGAAGTTGTAACACTTCGATAACGTAATATAGACCCGTTATAATGGCATGCATCTGAAGTGTTTCTCCCTGGGCCTCCACTGAAAATTGGCTTTGTTCCAAGTCGGACTTTTCAGGTTAACAAATGATGTTAAGTTGTCTATCTCGCCTTCATTCTTGCTGGATGGGTTCGGAGCCGACCTCGGCTCCGACTCGGCCACTCTAAAAGCTCGAGAGTTGGTTCCACCGGCTCGAGGCTCCCCTTATATCCCACAATGCTAGGCGAGAGTTACCTCAGATCTCGTTTGCCGCTACAGCTATCGAGGTGTTGGTTTTCTACCGGTTCTTGGTAAGTGACTTTTCTTGTGAAGTTAGTCTATTAAAACCCCTTTTTTAATATTTTTACTTATTTCCCTTAGTTTAGAGGAATTCTTATCCCCTTTCTTAAAAATTCCTGTTTTTTTCCCTCAAGAACTTTAAGTTCTTCCCTTGGGCCTACAGGCCTTTTTTCTTTCCCTAGTGGAGTGTGTGTGTTATTTTTCTTATTTAAAAAACCTAGTTAGTGGTTTATTATAATTTAAACTAGACAGGGTGAAATTAGTGTGTTTGTGACTGTGTGTGTGATTACACCTTTTGAGATGTCTAAAGAAGCAAAGGTCTCAGTTCAAGAAGTGTGATGCGTGCTGTCAGAAAATGTCTCTGACAGTCGCTCACACTTCTTGTGTCTACTGTCTGGGACCTTTGCACCTGCAGGACTCCTGTGCTGTGTGCCATGGCTTCAGCCCCAGGGTCCTGCAGGAAAGAAAAAATAAGTTAATTTTAAGGGGCTTACTCAAGCCAGAGGATTCCCTTTCTGTATCTACAGGGAAGCCCTCTAAGGCATCTAGGTCTTCGACTCCGACAACTGAGCCGAGACCTAAGGTTTCTAAACCTCTGTCTACATCGGCTCCGGCTGGAGCCGATGAGTCTCAGTCCACAGTTTCTGTGGTTCCCTCGGCTCCGGCTGGAGCCGAGATATTAGAAATTCCCGTGTCGGCTCTGACCAGACCTTCGGAGCCGACAACTAGGAAGAGGTCCAGGTCACCATCCCTTGGCTCCGTTCATTCGGCTCCAGGATCTCCCCTGCTGTCTGAACGGAGCCAAAGATCTCACTCCTCTAGGTCATCGAGGCTGTCTGATCATGACCTTCAGAGGGTAGTGAGTCGACTTCTTAAGTCCGAGGCACTGGCCCAGATGCTTCAGAACCCGACTCATCAGTCGATGCCTGCCCCGGTCCATCAATATATTCCTCCTTCCACTCTCTTAAGCTCGGGCCGGTCGTCGGAACCGAGACTGTGATAGCGTCGGCGCCGATACAATTGTCTTCGGCTCCGTCGGCTCCGATTTCTTCCTTGGAAGAATCTCGGCGCGATTCCCTCATCGGCTCCGAGGGGGTGAGTGGCATCGGACCCTTGTCCGACCCCCCTCTCCCTCTCGGTGCTTCGGTGCTGGTGAGTTCGGCTCCGACATCGGCCTCGGAGCCATCACTGTCGGTGCCGAGGGAGGTTCTTAGCTTCCGGGATCGGGGACCTCTGGCTTTGCCTGACAGGGGTGCATTCGAGGTCATGCGGAGTGTGTTAGAGCCTGGCTCTACTCCACAGTCGGCTCCGTCCGCCCCTCCCTCTATGGTGCCTCAGGTCAAGTCGACTCACTCCCTCATCCCGGACCGCAGAGAGCCAGCTCCTCAGGAACCCCTGTGGGATTTCATCCTCTTCCGAGGCCTCTCCTGATTTGGCAGAAGAGCCCCCTCGGAAGAGGAAGTGTAAGAGGAAACACATTGACTCACCTGAGTCCATCACGTCTGACACAGATTTAGATGATTCTGAGGGTTCCCCCCGTTCCCCTTCTGAAGATGTCTCATTTGCAGACATTCTAGAGATCCTGAAGCAGAGGGGAAATTGGCCAGCCCTCAACCCTTCAGAGGATGAATCTGTGTATCTTGAGGCGTTTGGCTCTCGCCCTTCCACCTCCTGGGTGTCCCCCTTGACCCCCTCATGCAGGTGGTTGCTAAGAAGGCATGGACGGCTCCTGATTCAGTGGACCCCACTCCCAGGAGACCCTCCAAGTTCATAACGGCACCAGCAGACAAACAGTTCTTGACAAAAGGAGTCTCTGTGGATGCTATGGTGGTAGCTGCTGCCACTAAGAAGGAGCTAGCTGATCCTTCAGTACCTGTCCATCCACCTAACAAGGAATCTAGGTCCATGGACAGGTACGGGAAGCGGATGTTCTCGTCAGCGACATTTACCATGCGTTAAGCTGAACTACCTATGCCATTTTACTCGTCTTCAAAGGGACTTGATCAAGGAAGCGAGTGAAATGTTAAAGGACCCTACAGCTGCGGGTTTTCAAGATAAGATGAACACGCAGCTGGCTACCCTTAACTCCATAACCAACTCCTCCATGCGCCTTCTTTCTTACGCGGCTGATGGAGCGAGTAGAGCCGCAGGGACAGGTGTGGCCTTACGTAGGCATGCTTGGATGCGGCTATGCAATTTTGCGGACCCCTTCAAAACGTCTTTCACTAACTCCCCTGATGGATCATCTCTCTTTGGTCCTCAAGTGAAAGAAACCTTGACTAGGTGCGAAACTGATGGCAAGACCTTTTCTGCCGTCGGAGTCCGTTTTTCTACTCCTTCTAGGCCTTACCCCAAAGGCCAGAAAGGTGGAAAGATGTGGTTCCGTAAACAATCTCAAGGGACTTCACCTGACGCACAGAGTCGTTTCCCCGCCAGAGGCAGAGGCGGGAATAACAATGGTAGACGTCGCCCTAGGGGCAGGGGGGTCCGCATAGAACCAGGGCAATCGGGAAGCCTTCTCTGACAAGCCCTTTCAGCATCCCTGAGGTGTTGCCCGACTGCCCACCTTCGGAGGCAGTCGGGGGAAGATTGTCACTGTACCCAGAAGCCTGGCTATCCCTGACTCAAGACAAATGGGTACAGTCCATCATTTCGAAGGCTATTCTATCCCCTTTCTTCGCATTCCAAACCAATCAAAAAAATCCCTTCCAGATGTTCCACCCGCTCAAAGGGATCTAGCGGTTTTGGAGATTTCAAAACTGCTTGCAAAAGAGCAATTCAGCCAGTTCCAGCAGACCAGCAAGGATCCGGAATCTACTCAAGGTTCTTTTAGTTCCAAAGAAAACAGGGGACTGGAGACCAATTTTGGATCTCAGTATCTTGAACAGATCAGTCAAGAAAACAAGATTTCGGATGGTCACGCTGCAATCCATCCTTCCCTTTGGGCAAAGGAAACTGGATGTGCTCTATAGACCTTCAGGATGCGTACTATCACATAAAATGAACAGACGCTCCAGAAGATTCCTCCGCTTCAGGCTGGGAACCAGTCATTTTCAGTTCAGGGCCCTGCCCTTTGGTCTCACCACTGCCCCGGTGTTTACCAAATGCATGGCAGTGGTAGCTTCTCACCTGAGACGACAAGGATTCCAGGTGTTTCCATATTTGGACGACTGGCTCCTCACAGCTCCCACCAAGCATCTCCTTCTGATGGCCAGGGATTACACTTTTCGCATTTGTCAAAAGTTAGGCATTTCAATAAATTGCGAAAAGTCTGTTTTGTCGCCTTGTCGTGCTATTACTTTCATAGGCGCAAATCTAGACACAGTAGACATGTCTGCAGACTAACACATCAGAGAATAACAGACATTCACAAACTGGTCTCACTCCTTTTCAACAACAACAGAATCAAAGCCAGGTTAGTTCTGAAAGTGTTGGGAATTATGGCGTGACCATACCTCTGATTCCATTAGCCAGATTCCACATGCGGATCCTTCAATGGATGCTCTTTACTCAATGGTCATACCAGCAACTTCCAATGTCTCACACCATTATGATCACGCGTGCAAAAATCATCTCATGTGGTGGATGTCTTCTCCTCAGCTCTTGTTGGGAAGACTCTTTGTTCCACCCCCTCCGGTTGCTACTCTGACAACGGATGCCTCCCTGATCGGGTGGGGGGGGCATTATCAGGGCAGGACGGTCCAGGGCACATGGCAACCAAGCGAATGCCACTTGCACATAAATGTTCTGGAGATGAGAGCAGTGCTTTTAGCGTTGCAAGCCCTTCAAGACTCTCTTCCCTTGGGAATGATTGCAATCCAGACAGACAATATGTCTGTAGTGTGGTACATCAACAAACAAGGCGGAACCAGGTCATACCCCCTGTGTCGAGAAGCACTCAGATTGTGGCAATGGGCGATTTCTTCTCAGCGGTTTCTGATAGCAACGCACATCCCCGGGAAGTCCAATCAAATTGCGGACAAGTTGAGCAGAGCTATCCTCATGCCTCACGAGTGGTCTCTGAAAGACACTGTTGTGAGAGAAATTTTCCTCAAGTGGGGTCAGCCTTGCTGCGATCTTTTTGCTACTCCCCAAAACAGCAAGTGCAGAGAATATTTCACTCTATTCCCTTTACCAGGCCAACCCAGCAGAGACGCTCTAGTCCAAGTTTGGCCCCGGGGACTTCTGTATGCATTTCCTCCTTCCCACTAATCTCTCAAGTGATACAGAAAGCTATCGCTCAGAAGGCCTCATTGATTCTCATTGCTCCTTACTGGCCTCGACAGGTGTGGTTCCCCTTTCTACATCGATTTCTATTGGAGCGACCGTGGAATCTGGACCTAGTTCCAGATCTTTTGATCCATCAGTCGGGTCAGTTTCATCGCTCCCTCCCCTCTCTGAACCTCACTGCTTGGTTCCTCCAGTTCCAACCTTAGCCAGGCTTCCTCAATTATCTCACTCCGTTCGAGATATTTTGATAGCTTCCCATAAATCTTCCACTCGGAAGATTTATTTAAGTAAGTGGAAACGCTTCACATATTGGGCTCAAGGAAAGGACATAGATCCTTTCACTGCTTCCATCCAATTAGTCCTTGAATTTCTAGCTGAACTCTTCCATGCAGGTTCATCTCCCTCTACTCTTAAAGTTCAATTGGCAGCTATTTCTAACTTTCATGTGGGTATTTCTGAATCTGCCTTAATGTCCCACAAGCTTTGCAAAGCCTTTTTGAAAGGAGTTTTTCTTCTCAGACCTCCTATAAGAAATCCTCCTTCTCCTTGGGACCTAAATTTAGTTCTTGCTTCTTTGATTCTTCCCCTTCGAACCTGCAGTCTCCTGTTCTTTAAAATTGCTATCATGGAAGACTCTTTTTCTGGTAGCTATTACTTCAGCTAGAAGAGTTTCAGAGCTTCAAGCACTCAGCTGTCGACCTCCTTATCTATTGTTTCATAAGGACAGAGTATCCTTACGAACTAACCCGTCCTTTTTGCCTAAGGTGGTCTCGACGTCAAATCTAAATCAAAGCATTGACCTCCTGTCTTTTTTCCAGAATATTCCAATAGGTCTGAACAAAAATTACACTGCCTGGATGTTCATCGTCAATTGAGGTACTACTTAGATAGAACAAAACAATTCAGAAAATCTGATCAGCTGTTTGTCTCCTATGCGGAAAGCAGAAAGGGACTTTCAGTTTCAAAGGTATCATTATCCAGATGGCTAACATCTTTGATTTCCCTTGTATATGAAATTAGACACCAAAAACTGCCTAATAAACCTAAGGCCCATTCCACCAGAGCTTTGGCTACTTCTTTAGCCTTCCAAGACAGACTGCCTATTGACACCATTTGTGCAGCGGCTACTTGGGCTACTCCTCACACTTTCATTTCTCATTATAAGTTGGACTTAGCTTCTAGGCATAGAGCTAACTTTGGTTCCACTGTTCTCAGGAGTCTGTTCCGTTAGGCCACCCGGGACAAGGTGCTAGGGCCGCCGTCCCATCTAGCAAGAATGAAGGCGAGATAGACAACTTAACATATAGAAGTTATGTTCTTACCATAACGTTCCATGTTAGTTGTCTTCTTCTCGCCTTCTTCTTGCGCCCCACCCTCCTTCCCCCTGGCCTGGACAGACCTAGAGGAGTTGTGATTGTGACCTCTCTTTCTACCACCTCTTTCTTAGGCATATGCTGTTGTGCATATTTCCTGGATCAGGATGTAGGTCACCCTTCTTTCTTCCTGTTGTTAGAGGTGGACTCTGTTTAGAGTTATTCTGTTACTATTATAAGCTGGGGTTAGCTTACAAACGAGATCTGAGGTAACTCTCGCCTAGCATTGTGGGATATAAGGGGAGCCTCGAGCCGGTGGAACCAACTCTCGAGCTTTTAGAGTGGCCGAGTCGGAGCCGAGGTCGGTTCCGAACCCATCCAGCAAGAAGAAGGCGAGAAGAAGACAACTAACATGGAACGTTATGGTAAGAACATAACTTCTATTTAAATTAAATAAATATATGCAGATAAATCTAAAGAAAAAGTAGAAAATAAGGAGTTTGATGACCCAAAATAGTTTTATAAAGAATTGGAAACAAGGCAAAAGGAATTGAAACACCACCAAAAAAAGATAGTTTTATCCATGAAGATCCTATGGAACATCATAAAGATGCTGAATGGATAGAAGAAGTAAAATAATTTGTTCCAATGTGCAGGATATGAAATGGGATGAAGTAGCGACCAGAGATATTGAAACTAATTTAAGAAAAGCTAACTGGAGAGTCCCAGGCCCAGATGCATTTGTCAACAGAGTTTATAGTGATTTAGAAGAAAACTCAGTCATGGCAATATAACAAAAAGGTAACAGAAGAAAGTGATATGGAACAAATGATAATTTGTTAAATTCATAATGGAGAACTGTAGAAAGGGGAAAAATCTAAGTCTGACATGGATAATTTACAAAAAAAGCATTTGACAGTATTCCACATTTCATGGATAGGAGTGCTTAAAAAAGTATAGGATGCACCGTGCACTGATTACATTACAGCGACCGTGAAGCAGTGGCAAACTACTTTGCAGTTGAGCCATGATAATGGACAAGTTATTATTCCAGGGATAAAAATTCAAAGGGGGATATTCCAGTTTGACTGTCACTGCTGCTCTTTTGTCTTGCCCTTAACCCATTAAGCTGTCTACCTAACATTAGGTCATGGCTACAATTTGGCTCCCAGAAAACAACAAAGTGCAAAGACTTCTCATCATCCTTTTGTGGATGAATTAAAACTGTATAGTTCATCAGAAGAGGAACTGAAAGCATAACTGCAAGTGACCAAAACGTTTTCTGATGATATAAAAATGTCATTTTGGTCTTGATAAATGTGCAAAAACTACCTTTAAAGCAGGAAAGCTGCACCAAGAAAACATCAGCCTGAGACAAGAATGTGATATAAAAAAAAACATGAGCAAGAGGGTGTATATAAATATTTGGGAATTGATGAAGGATCAACAATAAAACATGAACAAATGCGAGTAAAAATCAGTATTTTTGAAAACTAAAATTTAATACTGAAAACAGCATTGACATCCCTGAACAAAGTCCAGGCTATAAACCAATTTGCTCTTCCTGTCCTAACTTAGTTTTGGAGTGATTGACCCCAAAAGGTGTTGAATCGGTTGGATAGGAAAACAAGAAGGATGCTTCATGCTTTTTGATGATTTATAAAATCAGTATTTACCAAGACCATATATATTCCCTGTTCTGAAGGAGGCATGGGCCTTCTCTAAATTAATTACATGGATAGGTCTGCAGTTATTGAACTGCATACATATCTGCTGACCTCACAAGACCCAAACATAGTGAAAGTTTTATAACATGAGGAGACCAAGTCTTAAGATGACTTCCCTGCTTAGTTTAGCAGAAGCTTATTGGTGTCAAGTGGGAATGGAAATCAAACCAGAAGTAGATTAAAAATCAGGTGGCAACAGAATGTGCCAAAAAACAGAAGAAAGAATAAAAGGTGAAGTATCTGATGAAAATTCATAGATATAGTTGCAAGTATAGTAAACTCTTGGAACAACCTCATGTTGATCAGGATTGAATATGCAGGAATGGTTAAGGAGAGGTGAATTTAAACCAAAAGATGAAAGGTTAATGTTGGTAGCCCAAGATAGTGGACTAAGTATACATTGGTTTACAAATGTGGGAGAAACAGACAAAAGTAGGTTTTATAAAACATAATTGGAAACGGTCACACACCTTGTCGCTGGTTGTGATAAATACTAATGGCAGGAGGACTGTATACTGAATGGCATAATAATGTGGCAGGATGTTTGCATTGTGGACTGTACAGACATTATAATATTGAAGTAGCTGAGAAGCATTGGAAACTTGAGCCACAAAGCATTATAGAAAATAAGTTTGTATCACATGGGATCACCCATTACCAACAGTTCAAATAATAGATGCGAAGAAAAAAAAAACAGATATAGTAGTTAATGAAAAGAAGTCAGAAGTAGCATAGATTTTTTAAATTGTTGCATCCAGTGACTGCAGTCTCTTACGTGCAGAGACACAAAGTCATAAAATACCAGGATTTGCAGGCAGAAACAAGGGCAGTTTGGAAGAAGGATGCCAGAAGTTCCAACAGTAGTAGGAACAACTGGTCTTAAAAAGAATTTAATCATCCTTGGATATGTTACCGATAGCTTTAATGCCATATGAATTGAAGGAGGCTATACTGGTCACATTGCGGGTGCTGAGAAGAGCACTTCTGGCTAACAAAGATTGAACCAATGCTAATTTCATAAACTTTAGTCATCCTTTGACTTAGGAATGGGGTCCATTCCCGTCATGGTATTTGACTTGGAGAAATTAAAGTATGATTCCTAAACGGTGGGAGACATGATTTTCATGAAGGTGAAGACGAACTGAACAAGATTATTTTAAGACTAAAACCCCTATGGTTCTGCAATATTTGTGTGAATTAGTATGGTCTTTATTCTGCTATTAAGATTCATCTTTCAGCCATTTCTGCCTGTAGATCCATCCATTTTTTTTTCTTTTTCTTTTATCTCAAGTGAAGCAGTTTCTGAAAGGGATATTGCATATTCATCCCCCTAGAAAACATGTGGTTCCCCTGTGGGATCTTAACTTTGTACTAGGAAGAACTTCTACCTTTGTCTTTTGAACTAGCTCGTAAGATTGATTGAGTTCTTATCATGGAAAACAGTGTTACTCATTACTTTGACCTCTGCTAGAAGAATGCTTGCATTGCAAGTTTTTATGGTGATTCCGGCCTGTATCATCTTTCAGAAAAATAGGGTTTCATTGAGAACCAGCCCTTCTTTTATGCCAGAAGTGATTTCAGAGTTTACTCTAAATCATTATATTCATATCTATGTATTCCTTCCTTATCCTAAAAATCTAGAAGAGGAGATTCAGCACATGGTGGATGTATGCAGACAACTCTGATATTATATTTGATAGGACAAAGGACTTGAGGACTTAAGAATTTCTGATCAGTTGTTTGTTTCTTATGAAACTAAGAAGTGACAATGTCAAAACAGACTAATCTGAAATGGTTGTCCCATACCATACTGTTTTATTCCTTTCATGGCAAGAAACTTCCAGATAATGTCAGAGCCCATTCTGTCAGGGCTGTGGCGTCTTCTTGTTTTTGGAAAGATGTGGATTCTGGAAATTTTCTAGAGGTAGCAACTTGGTCTTGTGTTCATACTTTTGCCTAGCACTACAAAATTGTATGTTTCTTTTGGGCTAGGGTAGAATTTTTCTAGAACTGTACTCCAGGGGCCCCTAGTCTCTGATCCTTCATTCGCCTTCCTTTCTGTCTAAGCTTTGGTATTAGTCACATATTGCTTTGGCTACTGCAACAATGATCCAATAATGAGCATAGCACAATTGTGCAAGTTAACAAACACCCTCCCTCCTTCACTCTTGTTTTATTGCGCTAGGGTGGGGCTCCTGTCTTCAACTAGTAAATATTTTTGGCAAGTTCTATCCTTCCTAGTCCCTGGGGCAAGAAAGCCCGGACTTTTTTTTTTCTCCCCTGCATGTCTTCTTTTGTACCATTTTACCCTCGAGCTTCTGTGGGTGTGTGTGTGTGTGTGGAATGTGCTCTAAAGCATTGGAAGCTGAGAGGACGTAACTGAGATAAAAACATGCCAGCAAAATCAGTACCTAGAATCTTCAGTGATTTCCTTTAGTTTAATTTGTTTACTGGGGTGTGATGTTTTGTCAGATGTGGTCAATTTCTGGCCCAGCCTGGGAGATGAGTGAAACAAAAAAAAATTTATAGTGATATATATTTTTTATGAATTCACAGTAACATGCAATAGATTTACAATTATAATTTATGTGGTTATGCCATCCCTCCTTGGAGGACCATTGGGAAATGGTACCCTTCCCAAGTAATTCAAAGCCAGGACATTGTGTCAGTATACTTGTAACCAGAAAAGCCACTTCCTTTTGTGTATGCTTGCCAAGGTCTCTCATTTTATCTTTCCTTTCCATACTGGAAGTTTCATTCATAATTATAATAGAATATCTGGAGATACCGTTCTTTTCCAAATCTGTGTATTTTTTTCTTACCTGTTACCATATGCAAAAGTTACTGCTTCCATTCAGCTAAGGACGGATTACATCTGTTGTCCATCCTTAACATAAAATTCATCTTGATTAACTTGTTCACTGTTCTCCTCTAAATATTGACTAATCCTGACCGCTCCAAAATATATGCATCTTGGTGCTGCTTTTGTTGGTGTCATATCTACAGCACAGGTCTGTTACCTGTGGGGTATGTATGTTATAATTTGAAAAGTGTAAAAAAAAATCCTTTAAACATTTTAAGTAAAAATATTAAATTTCCTTACCTTTGTGGAAGACCTAGCAGTCCATGTAACTGTGTGTTTCTGTACCCATTTTTGTGGTTTATACATCCTTCCAACTTGGGGCAGGATTTGGCCTTATTTTGTCTGTCCCTTGTATACTGTATTAATCACTGCTTTTAACTTTATTAGCTTGTCTTGCTGAAACAGTAAAATTACCATTTCTAGCCAAGTGTGTGAATGTTTGTTTGAAAATGTTTAACATTCTTGATGATGCACTTAGTCCTTCATTCTCAATTTCTCAGGCACTCCTTAACTCAAGCTACCTTTGTTATCTACCAGTTCTTCAGTTTCTCTCTCTCTACCTAGTTTGTTCCCACTGTATAAAAGATGATTTTCCTTATCTTCCATACCACCAAACCTTTCTCCTTTTGGATTTCCCTCCCTTGCATGTCCTGTTGTGAGGGTAAATTGTTCTGGGTTCCTTTCATTTAAATGTTTTAAACTAGCAAGCAACTACGACAAGAAAATGAGGAGGCTTCTTTAAGTGTAACCAGAAAGACGACATTATAGCCTCCTATTGATTTTACTCTTGAGGGGGGGAACCCATTGATTTCCGCCTTACCATTTTGTTCGCAGTTAGCACAGTTGTTTAAATTGTGCTGCCTCATGATAAGCTGTTTATTCTGTAATTGCCAATTGCCCTTTCAGGTTCCTCCACATTAGATTACTCTCCTCCACGGTGGTTGGAAAGTGCATATGCAAGAGGAAGTGTGTGGGCTCACCAGTGTAGTCTTCATTCCAAATCTTTGACGGATCCAATCCTTATGCTGGAGGATCCTAATTTTTTTATTTTACCCTTTTGCGATGATTCTGCCCAAGATGAAATGGACCCCAAGGCTCACTGTCTCATGCACTCTCTCTGTCAGGGCTCATGCTGGAGGAGGCCCTAAGTTCCCTAAATCAGTTTGTGGTCCACCACCCTTCAGTTAAGTTGATGAAACTGATGGAAGCTACCTGATTCCAGAGACCCAATGGGATTCTCTGGCCAGCCACACTGTACAGGAGTTTTCCCCACCACTAAAGTTGCTCCACTTAGCTGCAGTTGCCTTAAAGATGACTCCCCTTTGGTTTGCCCATTGAACAAAGGGCCACATGCCTTGGACAGCATCGGAAAGCATGTTTATTCCTTTATCTCATTCAGCTTGAGTTTGATAAACTACACATCCCATATTGTCATATTCCAGTGGGATTTGGTTCAGGAAACGTACAGAATTCTGGAAAGGTTGGCTGAAGGAGAAGATTTAAAAAAAAAAAAAAAAAAAAAGGCTGCTTCTTTCCCAGATGTTGTCTTCATTATCTAACACTTCTGTGTCTCTTACATAATATTGTGAATTGGGCATTGAGGGAGGTAGCCACTGACATCATCGAAACGCAGTGCCTGGCTGTCTTACTGATTTCATGACTGTTGCCAAAGTTACGTTTCTTAATCCTGTGTTAGATGGTAAGTTGGTTCTCTGTTAGACAGTGCAAGCTGAACTCCAGAAAATGGGATGGAAAGGAAGACTGTGGTTTTGGGTTTGAAGGCTTGCCCATCTGCTCCACTCTAGAGGTAGTAGGAAACCTCCCCCCTTGTCCTTGTGGATGACCTTCTTATCAGCCAAAAGAGTAAGGATGGTTATATCCAGAGGCTGTAATGATCTCTTCCTGTCTGCACTATATGTATCCCTTCCTGATGCCTCAGCCTGCCAAAGAACTGGGGCCATTAAGGAAGTATTAAACTCTTTTAAAGAGCCATTCAGGAGATCCCACCAGACCTTCAAGGGCTAAGCTGTTACTTCAAGTACTTTTTAGTTCTCAAACAGACAAAAGGACTTCAGCCCATACTGGATTTCAGTGACTAAAAGTACATTTTAAAAGAACCATTTTGTGTTGTCTCATTGAAGTTGATTTCATGTCTACAGGTACCTCCAAGACTCCGGTCTATCTACAAAAGTAATGGAGTCTCTGTTTTTTGCATTTTCAGATATGTGCCAGAGTTTGCCAGGTTTGAGCCTTTTTTTTTTTTGTCTTGCCTGTGCCTCCAGGGTGTTCACCAGATGCATGGCAGCTGTACAGTCCATCTCAGACTGAAGGTAAGCAAGGTCTACCCTTATGTGGATGACTGGTTCCTGACCGATCCAACTATGGAGGGTTTCCTGTTGGGTAGTAACTACCCTGTGCCCCTGTTCCAATTCTTGGGTATCTAATTTAACAACGAAAGGTCTCAGCTGGTGCCCAAACGGACTGTAACATTCATTAGATGCTTTATGAACATGCTGTCTTGTTAAGCCTTTCTCCCTCCAGATGGGATCCTTTCTGTTTCAGTATCATCTCCCAGAGACTTCAAGAGCAATCAGTTTGAGCTTTTTTATTCTTGAGTCATAGGTTTGATGGCCTCTTCATTTACATAGTACCTCACACCTACTTTTTCGTAAAGGTTTTGTAGTGGACTCTTGAGGGATCTGTGGAAACAGCATCACAACCCTTTGGAATTTACAGCCAAGATACCAAACTAGTGCAAGAACCATATCCATTGGTAGTTTTACAAAGGCAATTTGTCCACGGGCAGCCTTTTTACTTTCCATCCCAGTTGCAACATTTACCACAGATGCTTCTGTGTCTATGGTAGGGAAGGTCCTTTACAAAAGTAGATGGTCCAAGGATCTTTATTCAGACAAAGGCCATGCCACAGATCAGCATTTTGGAAATTGAGCAGTCCTTCTTACCTTGCAGGATTTTTAAGACCTCTTCCTTCCAGGTGCCAGGTGTGATTGCTATCCACATTGACAGTAAGGCAGGGGGTTTGTACATCAGTGGATAGTGTGGAACCTAATCCTGCCTCCTTTCTCGAGAAGGTGTGGTAATGTGGGAATGTGCTTTTGCAGCTAAGCACTTAAGCCAGTCACATCCTGGAATAAGCCATTCTTTAGCGGACAAGGTTAACCACCTTTTGCCAATGCCTCACATGTGGATGTCCTTCAAGGATGCATCTGCAGTCATCACATATGGGTTGTCCTGCCTCAGGCAGCCCTTCGGTCGGTCGGATTCCAAAGTCTGGGTCCGGCGTCGGCTGACGTCACCCCTTCCCCGACGTCAGAGCGCCTGGGGTATAAAAGAGTCAGCCGACCCCATCTTCCTCAGTCTTTCTTGCCGCGTGGTGCCCGAAGCAGAAGCAGTTCACATGTGCCGGTCGGCCAGCTCCTGTAATTCAGCTACCGAAGACTTCAAAAGCTAAGTACCCCGTTGGGGACTCTTTCTTGCCTCAGCTGATGTCAGATAAAGTTAATAATTGTTTAACTTGTGGGAAACAAATACCTCATAAGGATTTCCACTCTTACTGCCTCCCCTGCCTAGGCCCAGACCAAGATGTCTCGGCCTGTTCAGCCTGTGCTTCCTTCAACCGGCGCACTCTTAGACGTCGGGCGGAGTTCGCAGAGGAATTTTTTGGGGCTAGTTTTTCATACAAAATGCTGTCGGAGACTCCGACTTCACATTTAATAAAGAAACGGAAGGACAAGGACCGACACACGCGGGCCGCTGTTTCGGCTGAAACCACGGCCAGGCCTACCGCGATTGTCTCGGTCTCGGCTGAAACCGAGTCCTTGGTACTTCCAACACCCGAAACCGCTCAACCGACAACCTCGGCCCCGGAGGCCCCTCCTGAGTCCATTATTGAATTTCCTTCAGAAACTGGCGTTTTAGAAACTTCTGACACCATTCCTCTAGACAAAACTCCTCCAGCACGTGGTGCAGCTAGGCCTCCTGCATCCATGTCCATAAAGGCATTCACCAGGGCTAAAGTTGCTAAACATACAAAAACTATGCCTCCCAGGGTTATTCCTCAGGGACCCTCTACAAGTTCACAGATTCTTACTTTAGCAGAGGACCTTATTTCCTTGATTAGGGGATCTCAACTTCATCCGGACAGGGGCTCTCAACCTCCTCTAGACAAAAGGCCCAGGGTTGAGCCCTCTGATCCCCACTCCTCAGAGGAGGCCTTTGATGGCTCTGCTCTCTCGGACTACCAGGAGGAGGCTTTTTCGGCCTACGAGGATTCTGATGCAGAGGAATCCATCCCCTCTGCCTCCCCTCCTGAAGAGCTATCCTTTGGTGAGACCCTTCACACTATGAGAGAGCATTTCAAATGGCAGGGCCAGGAATTTTCTGATTCCAGGAAAAGATTAAGAACTTTTCTGCATTTACCTCAGCATAGACCTTTGGCTATTCCTCCTGTTTTGAATGTCATTGATGATGTGTACTCTGAGTCTAGCATAACCACTGACACTCTTTCCCCGGTCCCTGTCAAACCCGATAGGTACTACAGGGTCCCGGACTCGCGCATCATTTTCTTTACAAGGCCCACTCTGCTGATCCAGAAACTATTTCCCAGGGCCCTAAAGGGGTTGCGGCTGCCACCTCTAAAAATCCACTCCCCTCTGAAAGGGAGTCCAGGGCTTTAGAGAGATGGGGTAAAAAAGTGTATACTTCTGCTACTCTTTCTACGAGGGCATTAAATTGTCAATTTCATATGATACAGTACCAAGAGTATTTGTTAGATGAATTGCATAAGAAACTGTCTTCACCTGAACCCCTAGATCGCAAATCACTACAGGATCTGTTATATAACTCCCAGCAGGTTAGTAACCATTTCTTACAATGTGGTTATGATGCATTGGAAGCTTCATGTAGGTCAGCTATGACAGGTGCAGTCATACGTAGGCACGCTTTGCTGAAGGAACAATCTCTGCCAGACCATGTTAAAGCTAAGCTTCTGGATGCTCCCCTGGAAAAGCAAAAATTATTTGGCTCCACTGCTCAGGAGGTCTTAAAGAAGGTTGAGGAAAAGGCAAAATCTGTACAAACAGTTAAAGATTTTCTACAAGTCCAACCACCAAGATTCAGCAGAAATTGGCCTGCCTAGAATTGGTCCTTTCCGGACACAGAAAGATTTCAGAGAGGTGAGAACAGGCGTGCCAGAGGTAGAGGGCAAGCTAGAGGCTCCTACAGAGGGAGTCAATGGCAGCCTCCCAACCAGAGAGGTAGTGCAGGACCTACAACTGCTGCACAAGGACAGACTCAATGACTTTGGTTTGATTCCGCCAACCAGGGCTCAATTAGAAGCACCTTTGGGCGGAAAGCTTTCTTTATTCTCAGACAATTGGCACACTATTACAAGAGACAAATGGACACTGCAAATAATAGACAGAGGATACAGGGTCCATTTTCACACATTACCAAAAAGAAAAGGCATGCCAGACCTGCCACCAAATCAAAGGGCAGATCTCCAACTTAATGCAAATGAAAGCTATAGAAAAGGTTCCTCTTTCAGAACAAGGCCAAGGATTTTATTCCAGACTTTTCCTTGTTCCAAGAAAAGAAAATCAATGGAGGCCTATTCTCGACTTGTCCGCACTGAATATTTATCTCATTGTGCCAAAATTCAAAATGCTGACTCTACAGCAACTCCTTCCCATGCTGGGCAAGGGGTCTTGGCTGGTGACTCTAGACCTCAAGGAGGCATACCTGCATGTCCCTATCAGACAAAGTTGCAGAATACACCTCAGATTTCTTGCAGGCTCAGAGCATTATCAATTCTCAGCATTGCCCTTTGGCTTATCTACTGCGCCCAGAGTATTCACGAAATGCCTGGCATCAGTAATTGCACACTGCAGACTTCAGGGGATTCAAATATACCCATATCTGGACGACTGCCTTATACAAGCGGACAGCTAACAAACTTTGGTAAAGGACTTAAATTATGCCATCCACATACTGCAGGCATTGGGATGTACAGTCAACTTTCACAAATCAAGACTTGTTCCATCCCAAAGAATAACTTTTCTGGGTGCGGATTTAGACACAACCACCCAAATGGCTTTTCTCACAGAGGAAAAACAAAGACAACTTCCGGATTACTTCAAGAATCTGACAAGACAAACTCAGCTGACTGCAAGAAAAATCCTGCAGGCCCTGGGTTACATGGCAGCTTGCATTCTTCTCATTCCCCAAGCAAGGCTGCATATGAGGAAACTACAATGGTACCCAAGGAGTTTATGGACTCAGCACAGCCACAGCTTAGAAACTTTGATCCCACTCATTCCATGTCTCCAAAAGGAATTTCTGTGGTGGGCTCAAGCAAGCCAATCGAACAGGGGTCTGCCCTTCAGCAAGCCAATAGCCAGCCAAACTATTACAACGGACGTTTCAGACCACGGTTGGGGAGCACACATGGAGGGCAGATGTATTCAAGGACTATGGTCACAAAAGGAGCTACGCATGCACATAAACCAAAAGGAAATGCTGGAAGTGATACATGCAATCGAGGCCTTCAAACTCTTTCTGCATCAAGGCCACCTGCTAATAAGGACAGACAACACCACAGTTATGTGGTACATAAACAAGCAAGGAGGCACCCATTCCTACCCTCTTTGCAGACTGGCAATGAATCTCTTGGAACTTTCCTTGAAACTCAATATAGACCTGCAATCCCAGTTTGTGCCAGGAAAAGACAATATACTGGTGGACAGCTTAAGCAGAAATATCATGGATGCACATGAATGGATGTTGCACCCAGACATCATCTTACAGATAACACAATCATGGGGAAGGCCAGACATAGATCTTTTTGCCTCCCCCCACAATCATCAGCTGAAGAAATTCTGCTCAAGGACATACCACCCACAAGCATGGAAAGTGGATGCCCTATCTTTCAGCTGGAGAACCCTAACAGTGTATGCATTTCCACCTCTTCCATTAATGACCAAGGTCTTGCTGAAGATCAGGACAGAGCAGCCAAAAGTGATTCTGATAGCTCCGGACTGGCCAAGACAGCACTGGTACCCACTGTTAAAGAGCATGTCACACACGAAAACCATGGCCTCTTCCTCAATGGCCACTTCTCCTGACACAGCACAATTACAAAACTCTGCATTCCAACCTGAAAACCTTGCGACTAACAGCCTGGAAAATACCTTGACGACTCCTCAGGATAAGCTATCCAAGAGGGTGAAGGATATCATCATGAAAGTTCGCAGGCCTTCCATAAGAAAGGCATATTCAGCAAAATGGAAAAGATTTCACATTTGGAACACCACAAAGGGCCTAGATGCGACAGTGATGAACATGCCACATATCCTGGAATACTTGGCAGAAATGCTCCACAATGGCCTGTCTTACTCTTCCATAAAAATTCATGCTTCAGCAATTTCAGCAGAGTACAATACTGATCCACCTGTTTTTTCTCATCCTCTCCTAAGACAGTTTCTAAGAGGAATTAAAAACATCAATCCTCCAAGGAAACCTCCAGTGCCTACTTGGGACCTTAACTTCGTGTTGGAAAAACTAACTCTGCCTCCCTTTGAACCAGCAGCATCTGCAGAACTACAGTTCCTGTCTTGGAAGACCGCCTTCCTTCTGTCCATAACCTCAGCAAGAAGAGTATCTGAGTTACAGGCCCTCATGGCAGTACAACCATTTCTTGTTTTTCATCAGGACAGAGTCTCATTGAGAACCAACCCTTCATTTATGCCAAAGGTGGTATCCAGGGTCTCATTAAACCAAGCTATTCACCTGCCTACCTTCTTTCCAAATCCACAAAACAAAGGGGAGAAACTTCTGCACACTCTGGACATACACAGACAGTTGCGCTACTACTTGGACAGAAT
Organism: Protopterus annectens; assembly: GCF_019279795.1. Taxonomy (NCBI): domain Eukaryota; kingdom Metazoa; phylum Chordata; order Ceratodontiformes; family Protopteridae; genus Protopterus; species Protopterus annectens. Next base: position 1,866,586,443 of record NC_056735.1, read on the forward strand.
GAAAAGCTACAGAAAAACTGACCAGCTGTTGGTAGCATATGCTGCTGGTGCACAAGGAAAAGCAATTTCCAAACAGACAATTTCAAAATGGATAGGGAATTGCATTCGTTTCTGTTATTCCTTCCATGGAAAAACTGTGCCAGCTAACATTAGACCTCATTCCACCAGAGCCACAGCCACCTCCACAGCCTTTTTAAGAGGGGTGGCTACCAAGGACATTTTAGAAGCTGCTACATGGAGCTCCGTGCATACATTTTCCGAGCATTACAATTTACCCTTATATTCCAGATCCAGAGCAGGCTTTGCTACGGCAGTCCTGCAGGGCATTTTAGCTACACCATCCTTTACATATATCCTCCACCCCCAGATTGGCTATGGTATTCTACCCATATGTGATGACTGCAGATGCATCCTTGAAGGACATAGTACAGTTTTGTACCTACCATAAATGTAGATGTCCGATAGGTATGCATCTGCAGTCAGGTTTACCCTCCCTCCTTCCCCTCTTTGGTATTTATGGGGTACTTTTCCCTCTCATAGCTAGCTGGGGTTATCTATTATGGTGTATTTGTTGTGTGTATATATATTTCTGTGCATGTTTGGAATTTATTGCATTTATCCAAATTTAGCCTTCCTTTGAGGGCACCTGGCATCTAGGGCAAGAAACACTGAGGAAGATGGCGTCGGCTGACGCTTTTATACCCTAGGCACTCTGACTTCGGGGAAGGGGCGACGTCAGCCGACGCCAGACCCAGACTTTGGAATCCGGCCGACCGAAGGGCTGCCTGAGGCAGGACAACCCATATGTGATGACTGCAGATGCATACCTATCGGACATCTACATTTATGGTAGGTACAAAACTGTACTTTTCTCACTGTATGTGTAGCGAGTACACAGTTCAGACATGGAGTATAAAGCCATGCTGTGATGTGTACCTATCCAGCTCCAAATACAGCAATGTCAATTTTCTTGTTTCTATCATGGAAGATTATGCTAGAAACACACTTTACCACCTCTGTTTTTTCCTTTTTTCTCCTTGTGCTCAAGGTCCTGAAGAAAGCCAAAATATTAAAGATAAAGTAATCCTAATGGCACACTCTGCCCCAGTAAGTCTGACTCCCACTGCTGTGGTCTCATTTCCAGGACAGGATTGTATGTCTGAAGCTGTCTGGGTTGCTGCTGTTTCATTCCCTATGCCTAATTACTGTTTGATTCCAATGATGGGCTTGAGGCTCTTCTTGCTTTGATCAGGTGGTCAAAATCATTTCTTTTGCCTAATGCCCTGGCACAGGGTTGGGAGGGTGGCCTAATGGTTAAGGTGTTTGCCTTACCAACACAAGGTGCAGGGTTTGAGTCTCACAAGGGATAATTGGCTAGGCTTAAAATGGCTCGCAAGGGCAGTTAGCTTAGTACTAATCTATGAACCTATGAACAAGAAAACGTGTATAAAAATAAATGAACGTGCTTTTTCATTTGGGCACTGACCTGCAAAATAGATCCCTTTATGATCCTGTTCTAGCTGTGATGTAAATCATTTGCGAGGCAGACTGAGTTTGCATGTATCTGGAGTCCAGTGTTTATTCGTAAAGCTGTTTCCATATTAAATGTTTCTGTGTAAGCTGTTAATAATAAAAAAAAAAAAAAAAACAGATTAACAATTTCCAATTTCTCTGTTCAAAGACAGGAAGCAAGGCTTATGTAAACATAGCCTACTGTAATCTAAAGTGTGCTATTTACAAATGAGTTCTTAGCTATAATGCTCACATCTCCATAAATTGAGTGCGTGTCTCTTGGGTGCCATGCAGATGTAATGTTGATGGCTGTTTATAGCATGCAGTGGGAACTGAAACAAAAATAGCACAAGCTAGAATTACTCTACTTGTGAGTGTGTGACTGCTGTAAACATTGGAAAATATTGAATTCATTGTCTGGGACCAAAAATATCTCTGCCTACACTTATAAAAGCTGCTGGCTACTTATGGTTTAGTTGCTGCTGCAGGTTATTATAAGTAACCATTGCTTGCTGAAATACCTTTTATGCTTAACCATGTACTTGTGCCTGGTATTGATGAAAAGGGCCAGTTGTCACTTAACTGGCTGACGGATTTTATAAATAAATAAAATTGCCCTTTGAGAAGAGTGTACTGTTTACTTTCCTTTCTCTCCCCTCTCTTCTTTCATTCTCCCTTTTCCTTTCCTCCCTTCTCTTATTATCCAAAGCACCAGAGACTTTTCCGATAGCGCCATACTTTAACTCCATTCCCTGATCTCCTCCTAGTTGCAAAATCTCTTTCCTTTCTGTCAGTCTTTTGCCCATATTTAAAATTCTTAACATCATTACTATTGGTTATCACTATAGATTGTACTTTACTAGTTGTTCAGTATCCTGTAATTATTTGAATATTCACTGTATGATTTTCCGATCTGACTTTGTCTTGTATGTTAATTCTCCTATTTGTTACTGCACTTAATGTGATAATATTATGTACTTTATTAAATGAACTATATATGTTGGAGCTTTTCTCCTCGGACCTCTGCTGAAAATGGGAACCATGCCCAGTTGGACTTTCCTAATAAACAAATGCCAAATAAAATTTAAAATAAATTGGTAAAGAGAACCGTAATAAGTCTTTCAGAACTTGGACAGAGTCTATGAACTTCTATATGACGTCAACCTTTTCATCAACGCATTAACATATGTTCAGGTTTTGTACTGGCTATGTAGATTGCAAAATTTAGTTTTAAAGTCAAGGGTTTGAAATGATGCATACACTATAGACTCCTTGCTTGCTTGCTTCTAAAGGTTATTGCCAGTTAGGAGTTGCTTAAATTAAAATTCAGGTTATTTGTTTGCCCTTGTGGTGTTGGATTGTGATATCATACATGGGGATTATTCCAAATTATTTGCTCGAGTTATATAGGAAAACCAATGAATTTTGTTTTGCATATTCCTGCAGGGTCAAAGCATGCTTAAATGGGCATGTATCACATTGTTTACAAACTAACTTACATTGGATGTGGGCCACAGTCATTTTATCATAATGAGGTATTGTAGAGAAGTATGGCTTTGGCAATGTCACTTTTAGCATTCGGGTACACTTCCTAAAAACAAGCTGTGACAATTAATTATGCCTGAATGCTGAAAGTAACCATCGCCAATAAAATGATGGTGCATCAGTTTTTACTTTTTATTAGGTCTCAGTGAATAGGCATAATGTTCCTTTCATGAGTTTCATTATCAGCTTGAAGTGCTTTCTTTCGCAGTTCTTGGCGCATCAAGAGAATGTGTTCTTGTACAGTGTATTCAATTGTATAATTAGTAGCGACTGGTATTAAGAATTAGCCTACATAGAAAAATGTATATAAAATCTCTTCAAAAGAGATGGACATTGTGAATAGTAGATTATTTATTATGAAATGTGCATCTAACAATCTGTACTTGAGTCTTTCTCTTTAGCATTTTTGACTTTGGACTTATTTGTCTAGTAAAGTTGATTTATTGGCCATGTCTGACTTTCTTGAAGGAGCTATGCATCTTGGATTGGCTTCCCTACAAGTCTGTAAAACTTGTATTTAGGGAAGTTTTCTCTTGCATCCTCTTATCAAGGATTCTATACCACTTTGGAACTAATAATTTGCTCTGAAAAACTTAACCAAACCTTTTTAGCCTGTGTTTTCAGCAGACCTAAAATATCTGTCCTGGAAGATCTTGTTTCCAGTTGCTTTCACCTCAGCAAGAAGATTATCTGGGCTACAGGCCGGATCATTCATCTCCCCCCTAGTTAGAATGCATCAGGAGGAGTAAGTGTTGTGTGCTGAAGGCTAAGTCTGTGACTGAAATAATACTAAATCAGTCCATTGAATTTTCTTTCCAAACTATTTCAGTAAGGGAATGTAGTATAAACTGGAAGGCACCACCACGTAAAAAGACAATTCTTTATTAAAACAGATGAATAAGCGCTTTCGCGTGCATCCACAAAGGCACGCTTCTTCAGATTCAATAAAATGAATAAAAAACATTCATTATATCTAAACACAGTAATTAACTAAGTCTTAATTGACCAATAGCATTCAGTTTTCACTTATTCAATTAAATATAGCAGGGTGTAACTTAAAATCACTTCACATTAGGTTACTTTAGAAGCCATCAAAATTCAAGTAATATAATGCATGTCAACAGAAAGTCTGTGAACCATTAGTCACAGATATAGAACTGATAGTTTAATACATTGCTGACAGTATATTTTGACAGATATAGTATATAATGTATGTGTTTATAAATTTGTGTATTTAATGTTATACAAATAATGATAAAATCATCAAGTACATACTTAAAAAACCAGTGCCAATATTTTCTTTAAGAACCTGTATTAAAAACAAGTCATATTATTCATATTATTCTCATGTAAAGGGCTCACTCCTTAATCATGCATATGAATACAAATTCGACGGAGATTCTGCATATAACCATCCTCAATAGATAAATTATTTTCTTAAATATATTCTGTCTTTGTTTATGATGAAAATATTCATAAAACATTCTATATGAAACCAACATAGATCTAATTAGAATGCGTAAGAAACTGTTTTATGATTATAACTAGATATAAATATATACAATAATAGTCATATTTCATGTCTATATACAAATAATTAATTTATATCTTGACAGAAATATTGATGGAATTTTTATGTATATGTTATATATCAAAAAATCTTATTATTATAGTTATTGTTACTAGTCTAAATTCATGTGCTAGTATCAAAAAGTTCATTAAAAACCAAAATAACAACTAAATGGTTTTTAACTGATGACTCATTCATAGACTAAGACTAACTTTTCATATGTATATAGCTGTACCAAATTTATATAATGATGGATGGATATATCAAGATGAATAAGTTAATTGTATAAATTGTATACGTAGTCATAATTAATATTAATGATTTAGTTAAATGCATATTGCATATCATTTCAAGAAAAGAAAAGGAAGAAAAAAAGGAGAGAAAAACTGGACACAAAACTGAAAAAAGGTAGGGAAGAAGGAAGGGGTGGGGGTGGTAAAAAGACAAGTGAAATAAGAAAAAATCTGAGAAGAATCTCAATCCATCAAGATATCTTTTGTTGTTGTCAAAAATATATATGTATATGTCATTCCTGGAAATAAGGATATATCTTTCTGTGAGTATTAGTATCTTCGTTTCTTTAAATGTGATCTGATACTCACATATGTATTTAGCCCTGGATGACTTTGTGCTCTAAATTTGAATATCCACTCTAGTTCTAAATCCTCAAGGTCATTGAAGTTATCACCTTTCCTAATATTCAATTCTTTTTTCTGTATAACCCTAAATAAGAATTTATGTTCAGGATAGTCTATAATATGTTTAGATAGAGCATTCTTGTTATCAGCTTTTTTAATAGCATATGTGTGTTCTTGTATTCTGTCCCTGAGTCTTCTTGTGGTCATGCCTATGTAAAATACTGGGCATGACTCACAAGTGGCCAGATAGATAACATTACTGTCCTCACAGCTTGCATTACATTTAAATTCAAAATTGAATAGTAACTCAGGATGAAAAAAACTCTTCTCTTTTGATATCATTGCACAGGAGCTACATTTCCCACAGGGATAGGTACCTATAATGCTGTTATTAGTATGATTTTTAATTTTATAAAATTTATTGGATCTTTTTTCATTACATAGTATTTGTTTCAGGTTCTTTGAATTTTTATATACAAAGTTAGGTCTCTCACCAATCAACTGTTTGATTTCACCATTCGTTGTGAGAATAGGCCAGTTCTTAGATATAATGTCAACTATTTGTTTGTTATCACTAGTATAAGTGATAATACATCTGACATAGTCTAGATCTCTTTTGGCAGAGGTCTTACCAAGATTCTGTGAAAAATTCCGATGCCTATTGGTACCAAAACAATTGTGATGTTTGTAGCTCTTATTAATAGCATTTTCTTGCATAAAAGAATCTTTTATGGCCCTAACCATATCTAAATTATATTTTCTCTCATGAAACATTTTTTCTAATTTATTGAATTCATTATGTTTTGCATCTAGCTCTTGACATATTCTATCTATCCTTACATATTGTCCTTTCACTATATTTTTGAAAATGAACCTTGGATGCATACTATCGTATTGTAACATATTGTTTTTCCAGCATTCTTTTCTAAATAATGAAGTTTTTAATCCCCCTTGTCCATTCTTTATAATTTTTAAATCCAAAAAAATTGATCTCAGAGGCTGAATATTCAATTGAAAATCTTAAAAAGTCTGTTGTCTTTTCTAAATCGATTATGAAGCTTTGTAGTTCTTGTAACGTTCCATCCCATAGCAAAAGAATGTCATCTACAAATCTGTAGTAACAAAGTACTTTTCTATAGCTGGGGTGTGTAAATAAGCTTGTAGTTTCCCAGTTATATACAACAAGGTTGGCATATGTGTTAGCGCAGGGGGTGCCCATGGCTACCCCCCACTGTTGTATATAAAAGAGCTCATTGAATGTCATAACATTATTGGTCAGAACTATTTCCAATAGTGTATTTATTAAGGATTGTTCATTGTTGGTAAATTTTCCATCCTTATTTATCAAAGATCTAATGGCTTCTAATCCATAAACGTTAGGAATTGCAGTGAACAGACTCTTTACATCTAGTGTGACTAAAAGATGTGTCTCTGAAACCTGAAAATCCAATTTACTAATATTATCAATCAATTGATATGAATCTCTTAGAATGGTGGGAATAACAGATACTAATGGTTTTAACTTCTTCTCTAGGAATATAGATGCATTTTCTGTTACCCAATTGTGCCCAACTACAATGGGACGCAGGGGAGGGGGTACCATTCCCTTGTGCATTTTTGGAAGGCCTTTCAGATAGGGTAATGTGGGATGCTCAATCAGTAGAAACAAATAAAAATCATAACTAATTTGTCTACATAATAATAATTCATTCAGCTCTTGATGTACTTGAAAAATTAATTTCTGGACAGTTTTTTCATCTATTAACTTATAGGTATTATTGTCCATTAAAAGGAGTTCCATATATGCAAGATAGTCTTTATTATTTAACAAAACCAATCCCCCACCCTTATCTACTGGTGTAATGACCACATTTGAATTAGCAGTTAAAGCATTTAATGACATCCATTCATCTCTTGATAAATTATGAAACAACGGTAGTAAACCCTTGTTATATAATGTATAATGCTTATACCGATTATTTTCACATAACTTAATAAAAGCATCTATACAAGGATGAAATGCAGGCGTGTATGTACTTTTTCTTTTAAAATATTCAACATTAAACTGAGCATTTGAATTTATAATATTACTTGAGCCATTCTTAAAAGACAGTTTTAACGCTATTTTGCGAGCAAAAGCTCTTAAGTCAATTAATAAGGCAGAAATGTTACTAACTTGTGCCGGTATATAGCTTAAGCCCTTATTCAATAAGGAATGATCCGTGTGACTCAGTGTTAAGTCAGACAAGTTGTAAACTAAACTCTTCAGTCCTTCTGTCGTCCCCTTTTGTGCTGTGGTTCCCCTGAGAACTTCCTTTTCCCTCTTGTACGACTTTCCGATCTTCCTCTTGAACCCCTTCTTGCACGCATCGGTAGGGGTAAAAAAGATTCAATGTTGGTCTGTTGTAGTTTTGGTCTTGCTCCCAAGTCTATCTGATGTTGCATGGCCATTTGATTAGGTGGCGGAGTATCATTTATTTCATGCTGGGTCTGTCTAAGACTTCCGGTCGTTGTTGCTGTGATGTCATCATGCGAGGTAGCCGTAATTAAACGGGCGATGTTAACATTATTGGCAGAAGTATTTCCTTGTGTATCCGACGTTGCCAAATCGGTTCTCTGTTGCAAATTATCACGATCTTGTCTTGCCCATACAAAGACTTGACCATTCACAAAGTCTCTGTGATCTCTCTGTAATTTACGTAATTTTATGGCTTGTAGTCGTTCGCCATATGCATCTACTTGATTTAACAAGTTATCAAGTCTATTCGTGAATGTTTCCCCTTTAAATTTTTTCATCATTTCTTTGTATAGGCTATCATTTTTCTCCGTTAAAGTATTCTCAATGGGGAGAAAATAGTCTATGAGTAGCTTTATGTAATTAAAGCTAAGCTCCAGATTAAGCTTTTGCCAATTTTTTAAAAGTTCCGGATGAGAGTTACCGTAAGATGGCATACACAGCACTCTCATTCCCCTTGGAACTATTCTAAAATGCAAACACGCTTCTAAGTGGCGTCTTTGCCATAGAAGTCGGAATTGTCTATATAAATTGTTTTCAAGTTCTTTGAACATTGGATTAAACTCCGAAAACAAATTAACAGTACCTGTTTCATTGAGAGCCGTATCAGTCGCTAGCTCATAAGTGAGTAAGGGATTGGCTTTCTTGTCACATAAATTGTTCCATCTGGAGAAACTCTTCTCCGGGTTATAATCCAGTTCTAGTGCTGAAGTATCCATCGTGTATTTCAGTAAGGGAGATTATGTGGTACTCTGCATAGCTACTCGTAGGCAGCTCAGATTTTATTTGGGCAAAGCTAAATAGTTTCTTAAAGATTCTTCATTATTTCCTATTCTAAGAAGTTTCTCTGCCAAAAAAAAACCTCAGTGACTAAATGTGTGAATACGGTTTTGCTAGTAAAATAGTAATAACCCCTTGCTTCAAGTACCCAGGGCTTATTCACAGAGAGCCATGGCTACTTCACAGCTTATTTGAGAAATGCATTTATTAGTGCAGTGATTATATGGTCATTACTTTTGCAAGACATTACAAGCTAGACATGACCTCTAGATTTGAGTTTTCTTTTGATGCCACTATTCCTTCATTAGGACTCCCAGGATCACTTTTCTTTATGGCTTGTACAGTTAATGTTTTCTGAAAGCATACATGCTATTTTTACACACCTGGGAGAGCAGTAGAGAGAAAAAACACACAGTAATAAGTATGAGTGGAACACAGGCTATAACATGCGCTTTAGTATGGGTAACCTTAATTGTAGGTTAGTTAATGCCTATAGATGCAGCTGTTGATTTGGAGCAATTGTTTCAATCTGGAGGATTAAACTTAATTGTTTGAAGAAAAACATAGATCTAATGTCAATTTTCATTCATTCCGCAACAGTTGAGTTTGGATCTGACCCTCTGATCTGTTATTTTAGCTTGTGACCACTAAAAAACTCTCAAGCTCCTCCCGTACCCATTCTACTATTTTTGTTTTATTATTTTCAAAATGTCTGACAAGGGTCCTTCTTCCTTTAAAAAGTGCCAGAAATGTGAGCACAAGTTGCCTCTTTCTGATGTGCATGCTTTGCGCTTATACTGTTTTGGCCCAGACCATCTACAGGTAGTCTTTTCCATCTGTAAGGCCTTTAACCCACAAACAATCGCTGAAAATTAAATCAGTCCTGAAAAGATTTGTTACTTTATTCTTTTCAGAGGCTATTTCTGGGGCTCACCCCCCCCCCCAAACCTTAGTTAAAGGAACCTTCAGCTAAGTCTTCAAGGCCTTCAGGATCCTGGACTTCTTTGTCAGATCCCACCACAGGACCACCATGAAAAAAAGCACAAGTTAGATCCGAAGACTGCTCCTGCTCAGCCAACTTCTGAGTCGACAAAGGCTTCCTTGGATCCAGTCTCTTTGGATCCAAAGCCTTTACCCAGGACCAGATATTCCCCTTCCATAGACCCAGTACCCTCTAGAGTACCTTCCCCATACCTCAAGTCCTGCTGGCACTCTATGTTCCCATCTGTAGCTTCTCGTTCTTTCAGAAGTCTGATCAAGGTTGATGTGGACACAATGATGAGGAAATTTCTCTCAGTGCAGATTCAGATGGGAGTTCACCTGGCTCCTACCCCTTCTGGTCAGGCAGCCCTTGTTTGCACTTCTCCAACAATCTTGGCTCCTTCTTCAATTTGACTTATTTCAGAGCCCTTGGATCCAAGTCCTCCAGGGCCAGCTGGATCGGATTCAAAGATGTTAGTATCTTTGGCTCCGAGACTGCCTCTGAGAACACTGGCTCCTCTGGTTTCTGTGCCAGATGACTCTCTGAGCTGAAGCGTCCCTGTTGGATCTGAGGCATTGGAGTTGACGCCAAAGTTTTCGGAGCAGTCTTTCCTCCTCAGAGCCTTGGCATTGGACAGCTTGACTCTGATCTCCGTCTCTGGTGGACTGCCTCTGGGGCAGGGGGAGCCAGTGGAGCAGAAGCATGGCTTTTCTTCTCCATTGGCTTCCTTCTCCCCAGAGCATTCTGCCTTTGAGATGGTAGAGCATTCTCTGCTTTCTCAGGATGGATAGTTCCTTCAACTTCGGATCATACCTCTGGAACCCATATGTCTCTGCACCTTGAGCCCCATCATTCTGTGCCACAGGGACAGCCAGCCCAAGGTCTCCCAGTTAGCCAACAGGGTATTACTATCTCTTCTGACACTTCTCCTGAACACTCCACTGAAGAAGTCCCTAGGAAGAGGAAGTGCAAGAAGAGGCACTTGTACTTAGAGTTCATCACCTTAGATACTGATTTCAGGGAAGGGTCCCCAGGGTCATCACCTGAAGACATCTCATTCAGAGAGATCCTTGAGATTCTTAAGCAGAGTTCATTGGTTCATAGATTAGTACAGTGGTGGTTGGTCTATCAATAACCCTTCCCCAGAGCAATCTGTATTCCTGGAGGCCTTTAGATCTGGTCTGTCTACCTCTTGGGTAACTCTGCCCACCGATGAGCTCATTGACTTGATCTCTAGGCAGGCATGGAAGGAGCCAGACACAGTTGAGCCAGTTCTAAGAAGACCAGATTGGATTCTGGCACCACCTGTAGGAAGTGAATTTTGGAGCAAGGGAGTACCCTTAGATGCTATGGTCATGGCGGTGGCCACCAAGAAGGAACTTGCAGAGCAGAGTTCCACTATCCATCCCCCTAACAGGGAGGCTAGGGCTTTGGACAGATTTGGGAAGTGTATGTGTGCTTCGGTGACCTTTGCCCTTAGAATTACTTGGCACACTTTACGAGACTACAAAGGGACTTGATAAAGGAACTGTCATTCTGTTACCACTACTACTGAGACTTCTGTGGCCTCACAGTTGGCAGCCTTACAATGCATTTCTAATTCGTCCATGGAGCTTATTGCTCATGCAGCTGAAGGCACCTCAAGGGCAGTGGATTCAGGCATTTCCCTTTGGAGGCATGCCTAGATGCACTTGATGACTTGAAGGGCTCCACAAAGTCGTACATTTGTCGATGCTCCTTTTGACAGCAGCTTGTTGTTTGGCTGTAAAGTAAAGGGTACACTCTCCAGGTATGAGCAAGATAGAAAGACCCTCTCTGCAGTGGGAGTATATTTTTTGACCACCCACCAAAATAACTTTCTTTAGAGATCAGCGAGGTGGTATAAAAACGTGGTTCAGAAAGTCCCAGGGTCCATTCCAAGATGCAAATGGAGACAGTTCCCCCAGAGGCAGAGGGGAACTGAAATGGAAAACTCCACCCACATGGCAGAGGAGGCCCACAGAACAAAGGGTCTAGAGATTCGTTCTCTGACAAGACCCTACCAGCGCTTCTGAAAGGAGGCCCAATTGTCACCCTGTGGAGGCGGTCAAGGGTTGATTATCCCTGTACCAGACAGCCTGGCTCGACATCACAAAAGATATGTGGGTGCAGCGGATTGTTTCCAGAGGTCATATAATTCCCTTTTTCCTTCCACTGCCATCTGTTTACAAATTTCCCCATGTTCTATCCAGTCAGAAAAAAGCAGCAGCACTAAAAATACAAAAGCTGCTAGAAAGATTCATCCAAGAGGTCCCACTAAAGCAGATAGAATTCGTAACTTACTCAAGATTCTTTTTAGTGCTAAAGAAAACTGGGGACTGGATACCTGTTTTGGATCTCAACTTCAGCAAAATCAGTTTAACACACAGTTTTGGATGGTCACGTTTTAGTCCATTCTGCTCTTCTTGTGCAAGGATGACTGGATGTGCTAGCTAGACCTTCAGGATGTGTGCTATCACATACATTAACAGACAGTCCAGAAGGTATTTACGCTTCTGGCTGAGAGCCAGTCATTACTAGTTCAGAGCACTGACCTTTGGCCTCACTGCAGCAACCAGGGTGTTCACTGAATGCATGGCAGTGGTTGCAGCTCACTTCAGACTGCAAGGATTCCAAGTGTTTCCATACTTAGACGACTGGCTCATTACCACCCCAACCAGGCATGTACTAATAAGAGCGCGAGATCAGATACTCCAGACTGACTCCTATATGGGGATGACCCATCCTCCCTGAACCACCTTACTATCCTACAAGTCACTTCAGTACTTGTGCTCTCTTCCTTACATAATCTGGTAGTCTCACTGTAGCCTCTTAAACATGTATAATCACCAAAACTACAAGTCTTTTTAGCTCTTAACCTCCTTAAAGTGTCATTATGCTTCGCCATCTCTCATTTCCACTTCTGATGTCATATATCTCATGAAATAACCACAAACAGTGGAATTGTTTTCTTCTCACTATCTTACTAAAAAGTAGTCGTTTTGCATAACTTCTGTTATTTACTCTTTATTATTTTTTTCCAGTTTTACCTTCTTTAAAACTGTATTTCATTGTATGTATACATTGTAACCTGGTTAATCTCTTAATGTATAAAAAATTGTAAAAACTGTGGACCTTTTCTCCCTGGGCCTCCACTGAAAATGGGCTACTCAGCTCAGTTGGACAAACCTGGTCAACAAATGTAAAGTAAATAAATAAATGTAAATAACCATAAATTACAATAAATCTGTTAGGACTGTCTCAGACATAGGAATTCATAAGAGCAATTTTCAACACGGCATCGGTGACATATTCTCTTCCTCTCTCAAGAGTGCAAACTATCAAGATTCCAGGTCAGAAGAATAATTCACGTAACCGTAATGTCAGCTTGATTTGATTCTACAAACCTTGGGATCACTTTTAACGGCTATAGTCATAGTTCCTCTAGCAAGATTTCACATGAGAATTCTTCAGTGGATGTTAGCAACACAATGGTCTATTCTTTACCAAAACTTAGCCCAAATAAGAATCATTAGGGCATGCAAGAGATACCTTTGGTGGTGGATTGGATCAGATTGGATTCTACAAGGCTGTACTTTCATTCTCCCTCAGCCCAGGACATGTACCAGATTGTGGGGGGGGGACTTCAGGCCAACACACATATATCAAAGTCCTGGAAATGAGAACAGTGCTCTTAGCATTAAATACTTTCCAGGACTCTTTTTTTCCCTTTCAAGACAATTGCGATTCAGGCAAGACAATATGTCAGTAGTGTGGTATATCAACAAACAAGGCGGAACCAGGTCTTGGCTTTTGTTTTGAGAAGCCCTGAAAGTGTGGCAATGGGTGTTCTCATCCAACTGTTTGCTGATAGTAATGCACATTATGGGGAAGTCCAGCGTGATAGCAGACAAATTGAGCAAGTCCATTCTACTACGTCAAGACTGGTCTCTCAATATGAAGGTGGCAGAAATGTTTTTTTTGCCAAGGGGCCAGCCTTGCTGTGATCTGTTTGCATCTCCCCTGAACAACAACTGCAGCAGCTTCTTTGTCCTAATCCCCCCACCAGGGAAACCACCAAGAGATGCTCTACTACACGATTGGCCTCCCCGGTCTCCTCTATGCATATCCCTCAACTCTCTTGATCCCCAGATTTCTACAGAAAGCTTTTCAGTTGAAGAGCATTGAAGAGCATAGTCTTACTCATTGTACCTTACTGGCCTCAACAGATTTGGTTCCCCTTTCTTTGGCCTCATCTAATTAACCTACTTTGGATTCTGGATTTGATTGCAGATTTCCCATCTCACCCAACAGGCATGATTAACCCGGATATCTCAAGCCTAAAGCTACAGTGTGGTTTCTCCATTTCCTTTAATAGCCTGACAGTCTATGTGCTGGTCCCCTGTCTGTTGTATACTTTTATCTTCCCATAAAGCTTTTACAGGAAAACTTTACAGACGTAAATGGAAGAGGTTTGTTTTTTGGGCATTTCAGAAACTTATTGACCCGTTTTCAGCCCCAGTACAAAGTGTCCCTGAATTTTTGACAACAATTTTCAATGAAGGAGCAAGGTCCTCAACCATTAGAGTTTAATTAGCAGCCATGTCTAATTTTCACATTGGATTTGAGAACTCCACCCTGGCTTCATCTAAACTTTGCAAGGCCTGCTTGAGAGATGCCCTTTTTTTGAGACCTTCTTATAAAGATCCAATTCCTCCATGGGTCTTAAATTTTGTACTGCGACCTTGAGTCATTCCCCCTTTGAACCAACAGCAAAATGCAGTTTTAAGTTTCTCACCTGGAAGACCATCTTTATTGTGGCTATCACCTCTGCTAGAATGTTTTCAGAACTTCCATGTATTGTCTTCCAAACTCCCAACTTGATTTTTCATACGGCTAGAGTAAAATTACGAACCAGTCCTTCTTTCCTTCCTAAGGTGGTGTCAGAATCAAACATCAGCCATTCCATTCATCTGCCAGATGTTCATCGTGTTTCACTGTTGCAGTCCTAACCAATGGGTTATCCGGCTCCCGGTAGCCCTCTATCAGCCAGAATACCAAAGATAAGTAAAAATGATGTTGGCTGTCAGTTGTAAAGGACGTCCGATACAAAAGGAGGCAGCCGATGTCACTTCCTCAGTCTTCCTTGCCGTGGAGCCCGAAGTAGAAGCATTTCTTGCACGAGTGTTGGTTGGCAGTTTCTTTTTTGTTTCCGACTACAAAGTTGAAGTCAACTACAGCTAAGTACCTCGTTGGGGATCCTCTTTTCTTGCCTTAACGAATGTCAGAAAAGGTTAACAATTGTCTTACCTGTGGAAAGCAGATTTCCCATAGAGATTTTCTTTCTTATTGTATTATTTGTTTAGGCCTTGACCACAATGTTCCTAACTGTGATCTTTGTGCTTCCTTTAGTCCGCGTACTATTCATCGTCGGGTTAAGCTTTTAGCTAAGCATTTTGGAGTTTGGCCTAAGTTTGTCGGTCTTGCATCCACTGGTCTTCAGGCTGTGGATATCCCCAAGAAGCGTAAAAATAAGGACTGCGACAGGCTTCCGAAGGTCAAGTCCTTGGATGATGTTAGGTTGGTAATCAGTCATGCGGTAGCCAGTGAGGTGCCTTTGCAGCCCACAAATTTTCAACCGCAGGCCTTTGTAGAGACCATTTCAGAGGCCCCCAGGCCTCCGGCTTCTATTTCGCCTTCTGACCTTCCGCCTGTTGCCTCTTCAGCTGGATCTGGAGCCATGAAGCTGACTCCGATGTCAGAGACCTCTGTTCTTCGTTCAGACAACAAACTCATACCGACAACTTCGGCGGTTGCCAGGCCTCTCCCGAGTCCTTTAGACTTGCAGGTAAATCTTCCAGTCGTAAGCCTGTGAAGAAGCAGGCTCCAGTTTCCTTCCCCTCATTCTCTAATGGTTAAAATGGCTGATGACCTTTTGACTCTTATTAGGGGTTTACAGCCTCCTCCTTCAAAAAGAGGTAGGGATGCCTCTCCTGAGGCTTTGTCCTTTTCGGGTTCTAATACTTCTAGCATTTCTATTGATGAAGAAGAAGTTTCACAAGCTTTCCTCTCCTTTTGAGGATTCAAACGCAGAGGAGTCTATCCCTTCTGCTTCTCCTCCAGAAGATTTCTCTTTTGGTGATGCTTTAAATACTCTCAGGGAACATTTTAAATGGAAAAGTCAGGATTACCCCCTTTCTAAGAAAAGGATTGAGGAGCTTTTGGATTTGCCTCAGCATAAGCCTTTGGCTATTCCACCTGTGTTGGAAGTGGTTGATGATGTTTTCTGGAAAATTCCTTGACTCCAAATTCGGTTCCTATTGCTCCCAGGAAACCTGAGAGGTACTATAGAGTGCCTGAGTCTCATTTGTTTCTTTTTAGGAATCCGTTGGCTGATCCAGAGGTTATTTCTCAAGGTCCTAAAGGAGTTAAGGCCACTGTTAACTAAAAATCCTGTTCCTTCTGACAGGGAATCCAGGAACCTAGATAGGTGGGGTAAAAAGGCTTATACCTCTGCCACTCTTGCTATTAGGTCTACTAATAGTCTTTTTTCATATGCTGAAGTACCAGCAGCACACCTTGGAAGCTATTAAGTCTTAGGAATAGCAGGTGTGCCTCAGGGGCAGAGAGTAAGGATATGTAGGATTTGCTGAATTCTGCCAGTCTAGTCAATAAACATTCATTGCATTGTGGTTTTGACATTCTAGAAGCCTCCTGTTAGGCTACAGCTACTGGTTCTGTTATTAGAAGGCACGCTTGGCTCAGGGGAGCAGCCCCTACAAGAGCCTGTTGAGGCTAAGCTTTTAGATGTACCTTTGCATAAGGACAGTCTTTTTGGCAGCAAAGCAGAGGAAGTGCTCAAGAAGATGGAAGACAAGGCCAAGTCTATGCAGACAGTTAAGACTTTCTGCAAATTCAGCCTCCTCTCTTTAGCAGGAATTAACCTTCCAAGAGTTGGGCATTCCCTGATACCAGAAGACAGAGCCATTGCAGGAGTAGAGGTTACAAATCTTCTAGGGGACAGGTGGCTACCTCTCAAAGGTCTAAGCGTTGTCAGGCTTCCTCTTCCAAGGCAGGAGGTTCTAATCTTGCATCTCGGTCTAAACATTCTCAATGACTCTGTCCAACTTCTGCCTGTTCTTGCCTGCACAGAGAGTCCTTTAGGGGGAAGGTTGGCCCTTTTTACAAATGTTTGGGCCACCATCACGGACGACAAATGGGCACTCAGAACTGTATCCCTAGGCACAAGCTTTCTTTCCACACCTTTCCAGTACCCAAAGGATTCTCGGATGCTCCTCCAAACCAAAGGGCAGAAGTAGAGAAGCAAATTTTGTCTCTGTTACATCTGGGAGCAATAGAATCAGTTCCTGGTCAGCAGGTAGGCCAGGGTTTCTATTTCAGACTTTGCCAAGTTCCAAAAAAAGAAGGCACCTGGCGTCCTATCCTAGATCTAGCCATCCTGAACTCTTTCTTGATAATTCCAAAGTTCAAAATGCTCCCTCTGCGTCAGTTACTGCTAGTTTAGAAAATAATTCCTGGCTGATAACATTGGATCTCAAAGAAGCTTGTCTGCACATCCTTATCAGGGAAAGTTGCAGGCAATACCTTTGTTTCAAGGTGGGCAAGCAACATGATCAATTCTCTGCGCTGCCCTTTGGCTTCTCTACTGCTCCCAGAGTTTTCACAAAGTGCCTGGCCCCAGTCATTGCTTTTTGCAGGCCAAAAAATTTCAGATTTTATCCTTATTTGGACGACTGTCTAATTCGAGCAAATTCTCAGGAACAGCTGTTAAAGGATCTAGAATTTGTAAAGACTCTTCTCTCTTCCCTGGGTTACACTCTCTCAACGTGGAAAAATCAAAAATGGTGCCATCCAAAGAGAGAACATTCCTGTGAGCGAGTATGAACACAGCCGCGTAGATGATATATCTCACCCAGGAGAAGCAGACAACTCTTCCAGTTTACTTCAAGGACTTGGCAAGCCTGTCCCAGCTCCCTGCAAGGAAATACCTGCAAGCTCTGGGATTCATGGCCTCTTGCATTCTCATGATTCCATATGCAAAACTGCATATGAGGAAATTGCAATGGTACCTCAAGAACACTTGGTGTCAACACACACGACCTGGATGTGATAATTCCTCTGCTTCCATGTCTGTGGACAGAGTTTCTGTGGTGGGCAACAGCCTGTCTACAGATCAAAGGCATGCCTTTTTGCCCACCCCTGGCTACTCAAGTTCTTACCACAGACTCATTGGACTATGCCTTGGGAGCTCACCTGGATGCCAGATGCATACAGGGAAGTTGGAATGCCCAGCAGATGCACCTGCACATAAATTTAAAGGAGTTGATGGCAGTCCAGCAGGCTTTACAAGCTTTCAAGCATCTTCTTTCACCAGGGACCCTTCTTGTCAGGACAGACAACACCACAGTCGTGTGGTACATCAACAAGCAGGGAGGGACTCATTCTTACCTCCTATGCAGACAGAGCATGAGTCTTTGGTCCATAGCAGCATCCCCGGGCCTGCATCTCCTAGCTCAGTTTCTTCCAGGAAGGCTCAATGTTTTGGCAGACCAGTTGAGCAGACAGACCCTGGATCCTCTTGAGTGGCAGCTGAACAGAGCAGTTTTTTACAGCATCATTCAACGTTGGGGCACCCCACAAGTAGATCTCTTCTCCTCTCCAGACGCCCATTTTCTACCTCTTTTTTGCACCAGACAGCATAACAGCAGAGCCTGGAGAGTGGATGCTCTGTCCTTCCCTTGGACGCTACTGTCAGTTTATGCCTTCCCTCCTCTTCCTCTTCTTCCCAGAGTATTATTGAAGATCAGGGACGACCGGCCAAGGACTATTCTCATAGCTCCGGACTGGCCCAGGCAGCAATGGTATCCACTGCTTTGCAGTCTCTCCCAATTTCCTCCTTGGCATCTTCCTCTGAAGCCAGATCGTTTGGTTCAGGAAAGGGGAAATATTCTACATCCTCATCTTCAGTCTCTCCATTTGGCAGCTTGGCTCATTGTATAACTCCATCCCTTTCTTTTCCCCTTTCCCAGCAGGTGGTTGACATGCTGAGGGAGGCCTAGCACTAGGAAGTCTTATGCTGGCAAATGGGAAAGATTCCCTCTCTGGTTGCAGGCTAGAGGGGAATCGTCTTCTCTGCCTACCCTTTTTTTGATCCTGGAATACCTGGCTGATTTGCTTCAGGGTGGTCTTTCTTTTTCCTCTATCAAGATCCATGCTTCAGACATTTCTGCTCATTGTTCTTTTGATCAACCCATTTTCTCTCATCCTCTGATGAAAATGTTTCTCAGAGGTGCTTGCAACTTAAAACCTCCCAGAAGGGTGCCTACTCCAACCTGGGATCTTAATTTTGTTCTAAAGAAACTCACTCTTCCTCCTTTTGAGCCAGCTGCCACTGCAGATTTAAAGTTTCTCTCATGGAAGATGGCCTTCCTCTTGGCCATAACTTTAGCAAGGAGGGTTTTTGAGCTGCATGCTTTGGCTGTGGAGTTTTTTCTTATTTTCCATGCAGATAGGGTCTCTCTCAGAACCAACCCCTCCTTTTTGCCTAAGGTGGTTTCTAGCCTGGCTCTTAATCAGTCCATACACCTTCCTACCTTCCTTCCTAATCCTCGAAATAGAGGTGAGAGGATTCTACATTCTCTTGATGTGCATAGACAACTCCGGTTTTACCTGGACATGACTAAAGACCTTCGGAAATCAGCACAGCTATTGGACAGCTTTGTCCCTGGAGCCCAGGGCAAGGCTATTTCTAAGCAAACCATTTCTAACTGGATTGCTTATTGTATTACTTTGTTGTTCCTTTCATGGCAAGGTTCCTCCTCAAGGGGTTAGGACCCACTCAACTAGAGTAGCTTCCACTTCTGCATCCTTTTTAAGGGGTGTCCCTACTAAAGACATTTTGGAGGCTGCCACATGGTCTTGTGTTCACACTTTCACAAAGCATTATAATTTGCCTTTGTTTTCTAGAGCCAGGGTAGGGTTTGCCACTGCTGTTCTGCAGGGCATTATCTCCAGTCCTTGATTCTGTTGGTTCCACCTCCCTTTTCTCTGAGCTTTGTTAATCAACCCATTGGTTAGGACTGCAACAGTGAAACACGATGAACATAGTACAGTTGTGTACACTTACCATAAATGTAGATGTTGGAGTGTATTCACTGTTGCAGTCCTGCTTTCCCTCCCTCCTTCCCCCTAAGGTACAAGCTAATTTTGGTTTAAGCCTTGTTTTCTGGGGGCTTCTGACAGTTATGGCAAGAAAGATTGAGGAGGTGACGTCGACTGCCTCCTTTTGTATTGAACACCCTGACGTCATTTACAACTGACAACAGCCGACTTCATTTTTACTTACCTGGCCGATCGAGGGCTACCGGGAGCTGGATAACCCATTGTTTAGGACTGCAACAGTGAATACACTCTAACATCTACATTTATGGTAAGTGTACACAACTATACTTTTTCTTTCCTAGGTTTGCAAACAAAGGTTAATATGTATTGCACTTACTGGATGTTCACAGACAATTAAGTTTTTACTTGTAGAACAAAATAAATTAGGAAGATGGGTCAATTATTTGTCTCCTTTTCAGATTCTAAATTGGGTAAATCAGTTGTGTAAATCTTGGTTCGAGATGATTTTCACTGTTGGTGATACCCCGACCCCATGTGCAAAAATGTGAAAAAGGGGTTAAGACTGGATGGAGTAGCTAAGGTAACTTTAGCCAGATGGCTGACACATTGTATATCATTTGTCTACAATAAGTTGGGTTTGTTTTACCAAAAAACCTTTAAGAGCCTGTTCAACTAGGTCCATGGCTACTTCAGTTTTTCTGTCTAGGTCTTCCATGAACGACTTATGTGCGGCTGCAGCCTGGGCCAGTCCTCATTCCTTTATTACTCCTTACAAACTGGATCTGGTTTTCAGGGGAAGAGCAGCCTTTGGCTCAACTATGTTCAGAGATATCCTTTCTTAGAGTCCACCTGGGGTTTTAGGTAGCTGGGGGGACTGTTCCAGATTGAGGAATACATGAAAATTGACATCACCAGATAGAGTTATGTATTCACCATAATGTTCCATCTGTGTTGTCCATTTTCATTCTTCCTCAACTCTCCTCCCATCAACCCCCAACCTTTTTCAAAATTGATTTCTAGAAGAACAAGAACTTAAGGACACCACTGTTGCTTATGTTGAGCTACAGCTAATGACTTCTATCAGGAATATTATATTTCTTACATTATGTTAACCAGCAAACAGGATCTGAGGTGCTTTACAGGTTGGTGCATTATGGGTAAGGGAGGAACCAGAGAACTTTTTAGTGACCACAAGCTAAAATAACGTCCGTGTCTGATCTGAACCCAACTGTTGAGCAAGAATATAAATGGATAACACAGATGAAATGTTTCCGTGAGTACATCACTTCTTTTTTTTTTGTGTGTAATTGTTCTAACAAAGTTAACAGGGGATGGGTGTGTTCAAAAAATGTTTAATTTTTTTGAAGGTAAATGTGGCATAGGTTCAAAATAGAGATGAGAGGAAAGAACTGTATAAAAGGTCAGCCTGACAACCATTACTGTGCACATGCAAAACAAAACGTTGGAAGTACACATTCAAAAATCTGTCATGCATAATAGGTGGGAACAGTACTTTCTATCATATTGACTGTGCCATCCCTATTGCCAGAAATGATAGATATGGATCAGTCTGGGTTTGCATAGAGAAGGCAAACATTCAGCAGCATTACTAGAACAATGATGACGCAAGCAATACTGCTGTTGATTTTGTAAATGACCTTACAAGTATAGACAAAAAAAGAATGAGTATTGATTTTATATTAAGAAGGAGTGCAAATAACAATGCTGTATAAGATGCTTTTGGAGAAACAATGAGCGTGCAAATTTGACAGAGAGGATTTCAGGATGGATATTCAGTAGAATATCAGGGACAAAGGAAAAGAGGAGTAATAATACTGATTGCTAGAGGTGCTCCAGTAGTGGTAGAAGAGGAAAAAAAAGACAATTGTGACGCCTGTGCACTGGCCCATTAATCAAGGAGCCTCAATCCTCACCACGAACACCACTGAGGGGCGTCCATACAGGAAAAGGATAATAAATGCACACACAGTAAAGTGCGATTTCTCTTAAGAGCACACACAGAGATCACAGTCAGTCTGGGGCTGGTTTCTCCCTTTCTCTCCAGGTCCCCAATAAGACTCCCCTCTGGCACAGTTATAGGGTCTGTATCTCAGCCTAGTGGGAAAGTTAAAACTTCCAGCACCCTGTCTGTCCAACCAGTGCTTCTTGTCCCTGCCCAAGTAGCTGACACACACACACTTTGAGATGAGAGTTGCATACAATCACACATACACTCTTGGGGAAGACTGGCACAGCTTCTCCAGTTGTGCCCCTTTTACCCAGACTATACGGTAGTACCACATGCCACCACCCACTAATATTTATCAGCTACTAAAAGGCTCTTATGAAGGGGTGTCCAATTATACTGCTCAATGTTATTATCCAAATGGTAAGTGCAACTGAACAGTCAAGGCTTATTGGAGTGCCTTGGCCAGGATAAAAAAAATACATGCAGTGTACTCTTAGAGCTTAAATTATCTCTACACAAAAGAGCCACAATTGAAAGATTTAAAAAATTTAATAATAAATAATAAAAACACAAGATAATACTTCTTACTACACATTGTTAGTAAGAGTTCAGAGATCATAGAGAAATGCTTAAAATAATACAGTAGAAAAGTTCTGACATCAGTACAGAAAAAAAACTAATCTAATTTTCCTAGTTCCTAACCATATCCAAGAGAAAACACAGTTCTAAAATAAACTTGCATATAGATCAAGACAGTGGTGGTGGTGATGGATGTTCTCAAGACAAATGCTCTCATTCTTTCTGTCCTTAAATTGGTAACAAAGTACCACTGATTCATTCCAGATTGCATCAATTTCTTTCTGGTTCCCAGGCTAACAAAAAGTCAGAGGTTGATAGCCCTTTTGATCTTGCAGCTGGTCAGGAAGCCAGAGCAATAAAAGAAATTATACATGTAAATTCTAGCCATTAACTCTGGCCTCAAAACAGTAGGCAGAGTGCCTCCCACTAGACATCTCGGCTCCGAGTTTTAGATCAAAGAATTTCATAGTGCTTGACTTATCAGCTTTCTTACAGCAGAGTGCACGGTTACATTTTTTTCAGTTCAACAGCCAATACAGTCTTTTCACATTTAAGAGAACAAGCCTGTGGCTTATATTCATATTTACAAATGACAGAATTAGCTATGCTGGCAGCCTTCACCTATTTTCACAACAATAATGGTAGATTTGTGGCAGTAAGGGGCTGTTGGCAAGGGAAGAGATTACACTGGTGTGCATGTGCACGTATTTGTGTGTGTTGATGCAATATTCAACATGGGCTTGATATATCAAATGCACATATGAATGATGCAAACCATTTTGTGGTGAATCTTAGTTCCCACCTTTTTACCCAGGATGAAACTGATGTGTTAAAGGTTTAAGTTTTCTGCTGTCATTTTTTTTTGTTTCTTTTCTTACTTTTGTTATGGATGTGAAGCAGTTTTGCAGTTGTTTAAATTTAAAGTATTTTTCGCAGCGACATGGGTCTGGAAATTTGAGTGATACTACTTTCATTTTTAGAAAAATCCAGTTTTGACACCCCCGCATCCCATGGTGGGATTGTTTGAGCAATCGATATTTAATGAATTATGTTTAAATCAAAATTCTATTTTTAGAAATTTCAGTAATTTGAGTAAGGAACAGAGGGCCGCTTTAAATAACCTTGAGACCAACAGGGATGTAAATATTGTGAATGCTGATAAGGGTGGCGCTGTTGTCATCTGGAATGGGGTTAATTATGATTTTGAAGTGTCCAAACAATTGAAAGATGTGGTTTCTTATTGCAAATTGCTTCACGATCCTACTTTTGAATTTAAATTGTATATTGATGTTTTTTTGTCTGATATGAAAGACAAGGGATTCATTACGGAAAGTTTGGAACAGCAGTTATTGGTGGACAATCCTAAACCTCAGTAGTTTTACATCTTACCTAAAATACATGTCAATTCTCAACCCTCCTGGTCGGCCAATAGTATCTGGAAGGGGTTCTCTAACTGAACCATTGTCGCCTATTTGGAATTTATGCTTAGTATTAAGGATACCAATGAGTTTCTTTCATTGATGAATGATTTGCAAGTTCCACTTAATGCATGTTTGTGCATGTTGGATGTACAATCCCTCTATACCAGCATCTCTCATTTTGGTGGATTAATGGCTGTTAAATGTTGGTTAGATTATTTTAACATGTATTCTGAAATTCAAATTCAGTTTGTTTTGAAGGTATTGGGTGTTGTGGAACACAATGTATGTAGATGTAAATCTGATTGGTATCTGCAAATTTAAGGTACAGCTATGGGTGCCTCCTTTGCACAGATGCATGCTGATTTATTTATGGGGTACTTGGAACTTAAGCTTATCTATGTTATGAATAATCCTTTCTCCAGATACCTCCATATGCGGCTGTGCTATTTGGATGACTGCTGGGCAGTATGGTGTGGACCCGTTGCCAAGTTGGAACAATTTTTTCAATATTTAAATGATAATGATTTTGGATTGAGGTTTACTGGCAAGACATATTTATTTAATGTGAATCTCTTGGATGTCACTGTTACTAAATTGATGGTACAGTTGCCAGAACATTTATCATAAACCTTTTACGAAAAATTTGTTGTTGCATGCTGAGAGTTGCCACCCTAAAATACTATTCAAAATATCCCCAAGTCTCTCTTTTTACGGTTAAGACGTATATGTAGTGCTGATATGAGTTTTCACAATGAAGTAATTAACATGAAACTAGATTCTTATGAAGCGGGTATACTTCTAGGGTGGTCAAATCGACTATTGACACTGCTGTGCAACATTCGCGGGATAGTTTGTTGGTTAGTACTGAGTCTGGTGAGACTGAGAATCAACAGAGTATGACTGATGGTATAAGTAATTGTTGTCTTATTATCACTTTTGGGACAAATACTTTTAAACTAAGGGCAATAATTAAGAAACACTGGCATATTTTAAAATCTTTTTTTTGGCCAGTTTTTAGGTAATAATTGCCTGTATTGCTCAGAGCCATAGGTGAACAACTTTCTAATTTTAAAAAAAGTAAACAAGCTTTGATATCAAATCCTGCCAGTTTTCTGGTAGTACATTTTGTGGCTATTGTTCTTATTGTAAAGTGGTATCCAGAACCAAGTCATTTACTTTGGTTAATACATCAAGGGTGTTCAGTGTTAGACACCTGATCACTTGTACTAGTGATTGGGTGGTTTATTTAGCAGTGTGTCAGTGTGGAGCATTCCATGTTGGTCAGAGTTCCAGACCCTTTAATCAGAGAATAGCACTGCATTTCAGAGATATTCAGTGTAGACTTCCAAGAAGTGCCCCGTATAAACATATATTGGATCACACTACAGACCATTTTGTTTTTGTAGGCATTGATATGATAGGAGCAAGTGGATAGGTGATCTGCTGTGGTGACCCCTAACCGGGAAAAGCCGAAAGAAGAAGAAGCAATGTTCAAACCAGGCTTAAATGAGCATGCTTAGTGGCATATATACTTTTTTTTATTTTTGTCTGGATTATTGTAGACAATTGATTAGTTTAATTTGTCTTTAGGTGGGTTTATTTTAATGTTTTTTTTTTTTTTTGCAGGACTGTGCCTTTAAGTAATGATATATATCACTTGGTAATTAGCACTTCCTGTTAAAACACTGACACCATAGGGCAAAACCAGTTTGTGGTCTGTCCCTTGCCATTTTTTCATACTTGGAATTTATGGAATTTTTTAAATTAAAATAATTTTTTGAGTACCAGGTTTAGAAAATTATTCAATTTGGACTATATTATTTTGTGATGTAGCAAGTAAGCAATGGATGAACCAGGCAGAAGCCAAGCAGAGAAATGCAGCTGCTGTAGCAATGAGGCACAATCACTGATTTTTCCAGTAAACAAAATACTCCAAAAGGAAAATGCAGGCATCAAGGCAGGAAAAACACAGTCACAAAGTCCTCCAGTAGTAAAAAACAATCCAGGATATTTATTGTAACAAAAGGTAAGTGGTTTTGCAGTTAAGCGTCATCAGACCAAATACAAAAAGCTAAAATGCACTCCATTTAAACACATAGTAATTAAGCATCATCCAGTCATAAAAGTACATCAATTAAAATGCACATCAATTAAAGTGAAACAGTTAAAGCTGAACGACCACATTTCCTGCAAATACTGCACAAGCAAAGAATGCAAAAAATATAAAAAAAAATAAAAATAAAAACATAAAACAATATATATGTATAAGTATAAACCAACGGCTTACTTCACAAAACAGTACCAATAAAACTCAAATAAAGAAGTAGTAAGGAGAAAGTAAAATGTATTCCATCAAATGAACGCTTTATTATTATTTATAAACGCGGATTTACTAATAAAGTAAAATAAATTTGGTGGAATACATATATGTATAAGTATAAATATATGCATGTGTAAACGCGCATATATATATATATATATATATATATATATATATATATATATACACACTGCACTGTTAATGTTCTCATGTGCAACAGTAAAAAACAAATAAAAAATAAATAACCGCTACTTGTTCCTATTTACTTCTGGAGTCTTCTTTTCTTTAATAAGGGCTTAATAGAAGCCCTCTCGTTCAAACCTCTCCCTCTATCTGCACGAAGGGTGATAATCCAACAAGTTTCCCTATGTTCTGTGTGTGTAATAATGTCACTTTCCCCAACACTGGGAGAAATGGTCTCAATGACACTAAAATTAAATG
This sequence comes from Protopterus annectens, assembly GCF_019279795.1. Classification (NCBI taxonomy): domain Eukaryota; kingdom Metazoa; phylum Chordata; order Ceratodontiformes; family Protopteridae; genus Protopterus; species Protopterus annectens. The sequence continues at coordinate 1,866,612,876 of NC_056735.1, forward strand.
TATGGGTGTCTCCCAGTCCCAAGACATGTTTAGAGAGTGCATTGTGTATGGAACCCCTTCTAATGTGGTAGATGTGCTCCCTCATTCTGTCACGCAGCACCCTGTTCGTCTTACCAACATAGAAGGAGCTGCAGGCAACGCATTCTGCTAACATTTTGGAGAGAAATAATCAGCTTTCAGCAGGGAATATTCTGTATAGATGAGGACTGGCACTTGAT